>NC_059120.1:3520000-3820000 GCF_020740685.1 Jaculus jaculus | reverse complement strand
ATAAATGCATCAGAATGTTTTCCTCTAATGGGCAGCTGCTGGCTTACTTTGATAAAAAAAAAAAAAAAGAATCATCCACATTTAAGGGAAATTAAAACTAATTATGTATAATTTTAGAATCAATAAAAGATACTAACTGCATGCACACCCGCTCCACAGTGTTTTGAAAATAACCAAAGCTGTGAGTTACTCGGACATATGTTTTGCCAGATCAAATCTGTAATGTATGTGTTCATTTAGGAGATATAAATCTCATATATTCAGTAATGTGCAAAAGTCAATACACATCTCATGATGACAAAAGCTTTATTTTAATTAACAATGCAATAAATAAATATTACATCAGTTCAGTTAGGACACATATCTGTCACATTCCTGATGCTCTTGAGTTTGAAGCAGGGTTGGTAAGTTTTCTTGGAAGGGGTGAAAAAGGGTTAATAAAGAACACTGCAATGCAGCTGGGTGTGGTGGCACACGCTTTTAATCCCAGCAGAGGTAGGATGATCGCCATGAGTTCAAGGTCACCCTAAGACTACATAGTGAATTAATTACTGGTCAGCCTGGACTAGCGTAAGGCCCTACCTCAAAAAAAAAAAAAAAACACTGCAATGGAATTAGGAATGATTTATAAAGAATTTTCATTGATGAAATTATTTGTTGAAGGAAATCCAAAATGAAAAATGCAAAGATAAAATATCAGTCCCAGTGAGAATAGCAAAAGTTTTGAACACACACACACACACACATACACTTGGCTTCGCTGTGATGGAATGAATTTGGGCAATAAGAGATGATGTAGCTGGAAGTTACTGTCACATTTCTCCTGCCACCTATGTTCCATAATCACTGGGTTGCTTTTGGTTATGAAATTGTTAGAGAAAGTTCAGTTGCTTTACAAGCATAGTTTATTGTTTGCAAATGAACAAAATTATTATCTTTAGTTGGTATCATTCCTTGGGGATTTATTTCCATTGATAAATTACGTTGTCACACTTGTTGACTGGCAACACATTCTCTCAGCCTGGCTTCTTCACTTCTCTTTCTGAGATTTTTAAATTGGTACATGAGTTACACACACACACACACATACACACACACCACACACATACACACACAATTCAAATCAATCTAAGACTACCTACTTTGAAAAATTATTCACAAAGCTTCTTTGAAGTGAACGGTAGATTGTCACCATTTCATGGTGCAATGACTGACTGGACTTACTATTCTCAATGTAACTGATATAGCACCCATTTCTTAGACTTCACATACTCACCCTCCCCCAATAGTCTTCAGCCTCTGAAAAACTGTCACACTCTCAACTTTAATGCAATGGACTTTCCCAGAGTTCACACAGGAGAATCTTCATTTTCAGTTTTTGTCTTTCAGTGCCTGAGTTATTTCACCTGTGTTTTCTAGCACTACCCATATTATGGCAAATGACAGGATTTCATCCACACCCCTTTTAATTAACATACAATGTTCCATTGTGCCAAAGTTTAAAAACTTCATTCCTGAAGACAGGTCAATTTTCAGTGATCCGCTGATGGACACTTGAGTAAATTACATACAGTAACACAGCATACATGGTATGTATATGTAGTCTGTGTGATGATTTTCACTTCCATGGGATTTATTTCTGAGAGGATATCCTAAATCATATTTTAATTGTGTTTCAACTTATTAGGGATCTTAGACAATATTTTTCATGCTTTCCATCCCAGCTAATAGTATGAAGTTTCTTTTTGTTCTATAATACTTATCTTTGACCTTTTGTGCTATTCCAACTGGAGTTCGGTGGTAACTCCTCACTTTGTGATTATCTCCTTTATGATAGATCATTTTGAAGGCATGCTCATATACCTAGTGACCATTTGTCTGATATCTTGTGAGAAATTTCCACTGTTTATTTACTTCCCATTTTGATTTTTTTCACTATTTAGTTAAGTTCTTGAAGAATTCTAAATATTAAACCCTCAGTTATATAATTGCCAAATAATTTTCCTATTCTATGAACTTCCTAGCCACTCTGTTTACTGTTACATTTTCTGTGCACATACATTTTAGTTTGAAGTGGTACCTTTTGTCCATTTTCACTTTTGTATTCTATGCCTTGAAGGTTGATCTAAAAAGCATTTTCTCATCTCAGTAACCTAACTTTCTTCCCCTTTGCTTTCTTCTAGTAAGTTTAACAGCTTCAAATACCATGCTCAATCTTTATTCTACTTTCCATTATTAGGGTGTGTTGATCAATTTCTTAGTTTTCTAGCTGTGTAGATCTGAATTTCCTTTTTGGCATACTCATACTCTCACCCTATCTGCTTCTCTTACTATATCTTTCAAATAAATAAATAAATAAAATAGTAAAAATTAACATGAAAAAGTAGAGTGAACATGTGACTCAGGAACAAAGCCCAATAATGTTAGAATTATGTTGTTTCTGGGAAAATGGTAACATTTTCTAGTTCCTTTTATACTGTAAATATATTATCTTAATTTTTTCTACCTTCCTTGTCCTATCAAACAAATAATTTTAAAAAATTTTTGAAGAACTATATTGGAATTATATTGATATGTGAATGAATTATTCTTGGTGTTTTCATTATAGGCAGAAACACAATTCCATTATTTTCATTAAGCTAACTGGGAATGTATATTATCATATGGTACATTATATTTTCAGTAATGAAGCTGTGAAAGAAAACATATTACATACTGCTTATCGTCTGTCTCTTTCCCTAATTATTCAAAGGATAGTTTCTTTATGAAGCACCAAGCTTAATTACTTAATTATATGATAGATCAGAATGGCTTTAAAGAAAACACCCCATTCTGTGAAGTGAATAATATGTTAGAAAAAAATGCCCTAATTACATAATTACTGATAAAATGGATTAGCTCCAAAGGACATACATAATACAGATGTCTAGAAAATGCAATCATAGACCAGTAATGTAATTCATATCAGTTAAGTGCAAAAGAAAGCTTTTATATTTTGCTTGTAAATTTTCTTGGAAAATACTGAAAACTAGAATGGAAATCTTAAATTTAAAAAACACAAGATATTTGTAAAATGTTTGCATAATTAAAAGGATGAGGGTCAATATGAATATTAAATGAAGTGATGTGTTGAATGTTTATGACTTAAGCTATTGAAATTATACCAAGAAAATATTTACTGAGGTCTTATGAAAGTAGAGTACTATAGCACTTTGATTGCCTAAAATTCCATTTCTACAAGTTATTGTCTGAGGTACCATACATAGCTCAAGGCCCCCTGAAGTGATTCTCACAAAATCACTTCAGTGGGAAGATCTCCATTTTCTTACCTGGAAAATGAGATGATCAGCCTGGTTAGCCCTTGGCATGTTCATACCTTTTCATTACTTCATTCTCCTATAAGGAAAGGGAGGAAACAGGTTGTGATTAAAATAACATAAAAGCCAAGCACTTGGAAAACAACAATAAAGCTATCATTCTTTGGGAAATGAATGTAATATTTCTATTTATATATCAGCCTTTCAGGTTTATGAGGAAACATTTCTGTAAATAGGAGAAATAGAGCTGACAGTGAGATGGTTTGCCTCTTGAATGTGGCCAACCCAGATTTAGGGAGAAAAATAAATAGATGATACACTATCAAAATTTGTATTATAGTCTGGCATGGTGGTACGTGCCTTTAATCCCAGCACTCGGGAGGCAGAGGTAAAAGAATTGCTGTGAGTTCAAGGCCACTCTGAGACTCCATAGTGAATTCCAGGTCAGCCTGGGCTAGAATGAGACCCTACCTCAATCCCCAACCCCCAAAATTGTATTATATAAAATATTCAAGTGCCTCTTTGGTTCATTTTTCTTCTTTACAGCTCTCTTAATAATATTCCAGTTTTTATTATGACTCCTGGTGTTGAGAGCACCTCAGGCCAGCAAATGTGACTTGATGGCTATATTTAAATGTGCCTGTCTCCAAAGTGCCTTCTAAAAATGGCTCACTGAGACAGTGAGGGCATCACAGGGGTTATATCATGGAAGTATGCTTGATTAGGTAATACTTTCCATGTCCTTCAAATTACACATTGATGGATAGAGGCACTGTCTGAGATCTTCCTATTTTTAGACTCACCTAAATCCATCGGGGCTGGTAGAATGTAGAAGAGTGGCTTTTCCAATCATTGGCCCTGTCGGAACATGGTCTACATAGATAAGGTGATTGAAGAATGAACTCTAGTTTGGAATTATTTAAAGACATGGGAAAATAATCCACTAATAAGAAACTAAAAGAGTTGTGATGGGAGGAAGCTGAGAATGTCAGATGCACCAAGCCCCTTTGGTGATAAGGAGCAGATTCTTTTAAGTAAGAAGTGGAAAGTAAGGAAGGTGTGATGTAATACATATTACTACATAAAATACATAGCATCTCAGATTAAATCGTTATAAAGATTCTACTGTTTATCATTTTCTAGTTTTACAGAATTTTCACTTCATTTCATCTCATTATTCTTTTCTTTTCCCTTCCTTCCCTTCTGTGTTTCCTCTATCCTTACATACCTGCCCCCTCCATCTCTCATTCTGAGTGTGGACCACAGGGCCTTCTCTGCATGCTAGACTGCCTACCGTGGAGTTAAATACCTAGTTCCACCAGAATCACTGAGCGTTCTAAACAAATCCCCAGATTTATTCATCACATGGAACTCAAGTTACTGTATTTGCTGGCTGCAGAGAATAAGCATGAAGTTAGAAGAAGAAGGCCATTGCCTTTGCCATCATTGAGATGAACACTGTAGACATGGAATAACAAAATGATTTAATTACAGGAAAATGGGAATCACCATAAGCAAGTGGTGCCAGAAGTCGCAAAGTTGGAGGGATGGGTTGTTTGCATGGACATGAATGGTCTGAGGCTTCCAGAAGAGCTGACAGTGATGAGAACGAGAAAGGGGACAGAGGTGAAGTCATGTACGCAGGTACCGTTAGAGGGAAAGCCCTTCATGTAGGAGAACGTCTCCCACTTCCAAACTTCATCCGTGGGTGGCATTTCCATCAGACCTTCCATTCACTCGCACAGTGCCACTAATGCCACCATGGCCATCAGTATGACACTCATAGGTAAAACCTTCAATTAAAATCATGAAATCTCTGCCCTCACAGTGTTTGTTTCTGATTTGAACAGAGACAACAAGCAGTAAGTGAGCACTTTTGCCTAGGTTCTAAGGTTCTGCTCATCTTTTAACCCATAAAAGGTATTAATTTCTCAGTGTCTGTGATCACAACTTGTGGGTATATAAATTCACAAACCGCTGCACAGGTTTTTAGAGAAAGTCAGAATACAATACGGTGGACATAACATATTTCAATACCCTATGCTTTCCTCCTAGTACTCTGTAGGCCATTAAGTTTAGAACATTCTTGTCTCTAGCTTTTAGTTTTCTCATGGGTAAACAGGGATGATTATTTATGTCTAAGTCATATGTTGCTGTGAACATCAAACGTGTCTCAATATCCCGTGCCAATAAACAATTATGCATTTTATTTTGATAAATGTTTGTTTAAGTGAGTTGATAAGATTGTGTTCTCCATGATGCATGGGCAGTCTCTCGTTTTGTTCACAGGCATGTTGAATCTGATGTTAGTTTCCCCTTGGTGATTACTAAATGAGAGAATATTCTAATTGTCCAGATCATGTCTTGCATTGTATAAACCCAGTTAAATCTATGTATATCATGTTTTGTAAGATCAGACATAATAAAATATTAAGCACCAAACTTTCAAGAATAGAAAATTACTTTTTAACGTCTTTGGGAAGCTTGTCTAAATGAGAAAAATGTACTTCCGTTTAAATATGGATTTTTTTTTTATCTGTAAGATAATGATAACTCCAAAGCCAGTGAAATGAGGGTCAGAGACTTTTTTCCTTTAGAAATTGAATACTGCCTGTCATCTGATAGTAAAGCATCAGAGTGAAGGGCAGATACAGACACGGCTTCTTCTGGGGCTTTCCCAAGGAATGATGATTAGAAGTCATGTCTAACTTACTAAGAAGCGATGTTACAGTGACTTTTCAGAAAGCCAGTCAGAAAAGCCAAGAAAGAATGTATGTGTGGATGCTGGTGAATCTTCAAATAGACACAGTTCAGAAGCAAAAGCATGAAAATACATCTTTAATCAGGATATATGATCAATCAGGACATTTGGTGGATAATTAAGAGAAGTGGTTTAAAATAAACACTCAAAGGACTGGCACATAACACTCTGAGCAAAAGGTTCCTTTTCAAAGACAAAGTCTTCAGTGAATTTAAGAAAAACTCTTGTTTTAATGGTTAAGATAGTTTTATTGGCTCATTAATTGTAATTTTTTGTTATATTTACAATGTTTTTGTTAGTGGATGAATAAAAATGCAATGCCAGCAATCAAGTACTGGTACAAAATACTGAAATATGTCATACATTGGAATGCTCAGTGAAAAAGTAATGTCATTTTCAGATTTCTGTAATTACTACTAGTTTTAGAATTCTTAAATATGCACATTTGCTCAAAAACTGTGTTGAAGAGTGCTTTTGAAATTCTCATACAAAACAAATATGATATCATGTTATCTACTTTCCAGTCATTGTAATAAACTAGCTTAAGAAAAAGCAATATTATACTAGAATGAAATAGTCTCATCAGTACACTTGACATTGCATTTATTTATTTATCTCCATTAACAATTAAATGCACTCACAGGTAATCCATTACATCCTTCTTGAAAGCCACGGCAAGAGCACCTCCACATAAGAGTAAGCACCCCACAGACAGTTAACATCATGGAACCTATTTTGAAAGGTGAATTGACTTATCTGGTGTTACTGCCTGTGATGGTGAGGCACGGGCTGCAGACAGTACAGCAGCCCAGGAGTTCACAGACCTCCACTAGGTGAAACCTACATTCCTCACTGAGCAGCAAAATAAATAAACGATAAACAAATTAATAAAAATTCAGGAAAAGCCAATCTGAAGCCCACCTGGAACAATGAGTATGTAAGAAATGCATTGTGGATGTCTTCCACATTTGTGGCTAGGAATCACTGAGGAGCTTGAGGGAGAAACAGAGTATACAGAGAATCAGGAGTAAAATGAAGAAAGTTTAACATAGATTCAAGAAAATATTCAAAAGAGAAGTGGCCAAGGAAAAGGTACAGAACACTGACAAAAAACTTTCCATGACAAAACTCAGCTTTACAATTATATGAACACAAAACCAAACCTACAGAGAGTATTTCAGGAAATTCTCCACAGAGAAGAGACAAATAACCAAACTCAAATGCTTACAAGAAGCAGATCACAATAACCAAACTCAGAGTAGGCACAAAAACTTCAAAGCCCATGAAAACACCAACACACATCTACCATCACAGTATGGCAGGAATCAAATCAAATCTCACAGTCATTACCCTAAATATTAATGGCCTTAATTCACCCATCAAGAGACGCAAGCTAACAGGGTGGATCAAAAAATTAGACCTCTCAATCTGTTGCCTTCAAGAAACTCACCTCACCACTGAAGACAGACACCTCCTCAGGGTGAAAGGGTGGAAAACAATATTCCAAGCAAATGGGAATAAGAAACAAGCACATGTAGCTATATTAATATCAGATAAAATAGACTTCAAACCAAAAATAATCAAAAAAGACAAAGAAGGCTACTTCCTACTTATCAAGGGAACGATCCATCAAGAGGATATTACAATCATAAATCTGTATGCACCAAACAGAGGGGCACCACAGTTCATAAAACAAAACCTACTTGACAATAAAACAGAAATAACCACCAACACCATCATAGCTGGGGACTTCAATACACTATTATCAGTAATAGACAGATCATCCAAACAGAAACTCAACAGGGAAGTAAGAGAGCTCAACAAAACCATAGAGCACTTAGACCTAACAGACATCTACAGAACTTTCCATCCCAAATCCACAGACTACACATTCTTCTCAGCAGCCCATGGTCAAATACTGTAAAAAGATTTTTTGTTTCGTGTTTTGAGGCAGGGTCTCACTCTAGCCCAGGCTGACCTGGAATTCACTATGTAGTCTCAGGGTGGCTTCGAACTCATGGCGATCCTCCTACCTCTGCCTCCCGAGTGCTGGGATTAAAGGCATGGGCCACCACACCTAGCTAAAATATTTTATTTTAATTTATTTATTTGAGAGAGAGGGAAAGAGTACATAGAGAGAGAAAATGGGTGCATCAGGGTCTCTAGCCGGTGCAAACAAACTCCAGATGCATGTGCCACCTTGTGCATCTGGCTTGCATAGTTCCTAGGGAAATCAAACCTAGGTTCTTAGGCTTTGCAGGCAAAGGCCTTAACACTAGTTTGGATCTTTCCAGCCTCAAATATTTTTAAAATGGCAGTATATAGGATGTTGGTGTCTTAGAAGTTACATCTCTAAGGGTTGCTGGTTAAAAACTACATGATGGGCTGGAGAGATGGCTTAATGGTTAAGCACTTGCCTGTGAAGCCTAAGGACCCCAGTCCAAGGCTTGATTTCCCAGGACCCATGTTAGCCAGATGCACAAGAGGGTGCACACATCTGGAGTTTGTTTGCAGTGGCTTGAGGCCCGGTGTGCCCATTCTCTCCCTCTCTCTCTCCCTCTCTCTCTCTCTCTCTTCCTCTGCCTCTTTCTCTCTCTTGCTCTCAAATAAATAAATAAAAATAAACAAAAAATTAAAAAACTACATGTTATCATAGGGCAGTTATCAATGCCTATTGGATAAGATTATAGTTGATAAGGTGAGACCCTAAATGACAGGGGGAGTGAAGATGGTTTTCTTGGGGAAAAACAGCAGCAACAACAACAAAAAAACTTTCTAGTTTTGTATGTGAGATTCCTAGAAAACTGTAGGTTCACCTTTAAGAGAGGAGTTTGGCCACACCAGAAGGTCATGGATGCTCAGGCCTTAGCATGCTTCACTGTTATTTTAACAACCTTTCTTGAAATATCTCTATACAATACAAATATTTCTTCCATTTCTTCACAGTAAATTGTATTGACCTTACTGAAATTCTCACCTCTGCAAAAGATTTCAACTAGACTCCTTTCCCGTCCTGTCTTTTAGCCTGCATCGTTATTTGGCTATGTAGATGGAAACTGATTTTTATGTCTAAAAATATATCATCGATAATAAAACTTGCTATTTAAATTATCACTGTTTAAAATGCACTAGACACTGTGCAATAGATATTTTACCATAAATTATAAGATTGGAAAATTCACTTGAGACCTCCTTTATTTGCCAGAGACCTTCAGTAGAGTAATGACAAATCCTGATCACAAAGTTTCTAGCCAGATTATCCTGAGCAGTACACACTGCATCCTGCCTGGCACATTGTTAAAGTTTATGCAGATTCCAAGTCTGCTGATGTTACAATGTACAAAAATGTGAAATTTTTCGTTCTGATCATCCCCAGACAGGACTTTATTATAGGTTACTTAAAAAGCAAGACTTGCTATTTCCCATTGGTTTTGGCATGAAGTTGAGAAAAAGTCAAAGTACCATGTCATGAATAGTGAACAGTTTCCTCAGGTTGGTGGTCACCTCTGAAACCCTGTGGCTAACAAGAAAGCACTTTCATATAGACTGGTCCCTAGGGACACTCCAAAGCAGCAATAAGAAATGCATTATGGACATCGTCCACTTTGTGAAGAGGGAGGGAATGCCTGAGAGCTCCAAGGAGAAAAGGAGTATGCAGAGAAATGGAACTAAAATGACTGGCATTATCTAGCCAAGTGTGAGGAAAATTACAGGGTAGTCAGAGAGATAACAATTTACTGGCCCATATTTCTGAATCTTTGTGATAGAAAATCAGAAAATGCATTCCGAGGCTGCCTGCCGCTAGACTCAGCCTTGTCTCTGTGGGAGAGGGAATCCTCTCGTCTGTACACTCACTCTCATGCACACTTCTACTCTCGAAGTTGCAATCAGTTTGGAATAAAACCTAATACCACCCCCAGGAGAAAATTGTCAAAGTGGTTATGGAAGCTCAAGTTTTAAGGCCAGCATTTAAGAAGTAGGACATTGCTATGAGTTCAGGGCCAGCCTGGGATACATTAAGAATTCTATGAAAACAAATGACAATAAATGCTGGTGAGGATGCAGAAGAAGATGAATCCTTCTACACAGTTGATGGGAATGCAATATGGTTCAGCCATTTTGGAAATCAGTGTGGAGGTTCCTGAGACCGCTGAAAATAGATCTACCATATGACCCAGCTATAGCATTCCTAGGCATATATCCTAAGGACTCATTTCAATACCTTAGGGATACTTGCTAAACCATGTTTATTGCTGCTCTATTCACAATAGCTAGGAAATGGAACGAGCTTAGATGTCTCTCAACTGATGAATGGATAATGAAGGTACGACACATGTACACAATGGGGTTCTACTCAGCTGTAAAGAAAAAATGACGTTATGAAATTTACAAGAAAATGGATGGGTCTGGAAAGGATTATACTAAGTGAGGCCAGATACCCAAATGTGAAATGTTCTCTCTCATATGTGGATTCTAGCAACAAATGATTGGATTTCTGTGTGAGTAGGAAGAAAACTCAGTAGCAGAGGCCAGTAAGCTAGAAAGGAGATATACATGGAATAGAAAGGAAGGGAGGGGGGAATTAAGAGGATAGTATTATATATATTCAAGTAGAAGAATAGATTAAAGGGAGTGAAAAGGACTAAGTGAGGTCAGGGGAGGAGATTGAGTAAAGGAAAGATGGGCTAATCAAAATCTAAGAGGATATAAATAAATCATATGGAAACCTACTTTTGGGGCAATAGAACACTCAGGAGTCATTGATTGTCACCAGAAATTTTCCAGTGCCAGGGATGAGATACCTCCAAGTGAGTTGTTGGCCAGGAAGGTCCCTGATCCCCCCAAAACATTACAGGCCATTGCCAAAGCCCTAAGTTTCCCATCCAGATAAGACCCTATTGCTGCTGACTCCACATACTTGGGCTGCAAGATCACTGAGAAATCCTTCTGGAGCTGAGCAGAAAACCTCCTCCATATAGATCAGCTGACAAAAAGCTGGAAAAAAGCCATGTTGCATGCAGCTCAACGGGAGAGAGAGAAATCACCAGTGGAGATACTCCACAGAGAACACTTATATTTGGCCAACCAGGTCAATGAGCCAACAGGTGCAATAGTGGCACATCTGTTATGGGGGAAAAAAAACCGCCCTCTAATTTGACTGGAGGCCTGCTCCATGGGAGGGAATACATCCCTGACACTGAAAACCTACAACAGGGGTAGTTATGAGCCCTAGAGGTATAACGTCTGCTGCTGTCTGAATAAATGTATATACTATGCTCATCAAACTGCCCAGGAAGCACTTTGCTTAATGTTCATACCCATGTATTAATGCTACTCTCACTTTTTTGTTAAAGAACTTCCTCTTTTCTGATGACAGGGACCTTGGGATGACTCAGAAGGCATATAGTGCTGAGAAGAAGTGACAGACGAGTGCTCAGCACTGCAATATCTCAATTACACCTTCCAAGGCTCAGGGTCCATTGCAGAAGCGGTGGCAGAAAGGATGTAAAAGCAAAAGGAAGGGCAGGACTCCTTACAATGTGCTCCTGCAGACACAAAATGGCCTGGATATCTATGACCTCACAGTGCCTGACACTACCTACACAAGACCGTCATGATAGGAGGAAAAGATGATGACATCAAAATAAAAGAAAGACTGATGGACAGGGGTAGGGGATATGATGGAGAGTGGAGTTTCAAAAGGGACAGTGGGAGGGAGGGATGGAATTACCATTGGATATTGAGTACAATCATGGAAGTTATTACTTATTAAAAATTAAAAATAAGAAAAAAATTAAAATAGAATTCCAGGTCAGACATTGAATTTTACAAAAAAAAAAAAAAAAGTCTCATTTGGAATAGATCATACTCAGTGAACTCACACAATCACAGAAAGACTGTCATCATATGGTCTCACTCATTTGTGTTTCCTAACCAGGATCAGCCCAGTTTGCAGACATACCTAATAGGCATCTCAAGGCCTGGACAATAGAGAGGATAGGGCTTGAGGGGAGGGAAAGCGTTTGAAGGGACACAAAGCTGAACCCAAATAGAACTGGTACCATAGAATCTTTGATTCTGGAAGACAGACTAAAAGGCTGAACCCTTAACAGCAGCTTAATAGGAGAACCTGAATCAAAGGGCCCTGGAGAGGGTGAGGTGAGCCCTAACCTTAAATTTCTTCTGTTTTTTTTTTTTTTTTTCTATTTTCTCTCTTTTTCATCTTTCTTTTCCCAGAGCACCAGCCTATGATTCCAAGTACCAGGATGTAATTAATATCCACAATGAGCTATTGATCACAGAGACCTATACAGTTTCCCAAAAAGAAGACAGATTTCTATCAGAGCACTTGATTACCCACCAAAGGTTAGTGGTAAGACCCTACTGTTGAAGACGGCATATGCTGTTGGTACAGAACATGGAGAGACATGGCTGGAATCTGGAAGAGAGCCAGTCTCCAGACAGTTAGCCTGTCTAGTCTTAGAAGGCACTTCATGAGCTACTGGGAGAAAGTGGCCAACATCTGTCTAAGCAACTCAGAAGCAAACAACCTGATGTGATACACAAGTACAATAGTGGAACGTAGCCATGGTGGGTAACCAACTGCTCTTGAATTGGCGAACATCCATTCAGTGGAAAGGAACCCATATATGGAACTGGGAAACAAGTCAGAATCATATCCAGATAATGATTTTGCTAAGCTCTCACTAATCTTGGGCCACAAGAGTGTCTACACCCATTGAATTCTCTCTAAGCTAATAATTGATATCCCATTTAACCTGTGCTGACTACACTCTCCACTGGAGAATCTACTCTTCTTTTTCAGACTGGAGTGGGACCTGACACAGAAAAGACCATGGCACTTCACCACAGCCCAGCTGAAGCCACAGAAGAACTGGGGAAATGATCAAGAGTGCTGTTTTCTTGTTGAACCTGATATCAGCACAAGGGTAAAGGAGATGGACACTGAGGACACTCAACACCTACCAAAGCAGATATCCAGAGACTCTTAGGAGCCCATCACTGAAGTAGACTTAAAACAAACTCAATATGGATCATGGAATTTTGTGGAAGAGGGGGCAGAAAGATTGTTATAGCCACAAGTTGGGACATTATCCACAGAGACTTTGCCTCTTCCCCATAACTGATCTCTGCTCCCACAATACATGATCTCAATCCCCATCAGGATGACCTGAATCTCCAACAAGTAGGGTCCCTTTGGAAGAGGAGCAAGGATGAAGGAAAGGCTGGTACCAACATATGCTGTTAGCATGCTAAGTATGTCCATAAGTAATAAAAATATTTTTTAAAGTCCCTCACAGTCATGCCCAGTGATTTGTTTTTGTAATGAGTCAAAACCTGTCAACCTGACAGTTAAGATTAACCACCTCAGGGGGTCAGACAACAGACAAAATGTATACTTTAACTTCATGTAGTAAGTGTGGTGTAAAAAAGTCTGAGGACCTGGAGAGATGGATGGCTCAGTGATTAAAGGCACTTACTTGCAAAGCCCAAAGGCCTGGGCTTGAATACTCAGTATCCATATAAAGCCAGATGCACAAAATGGCGCATGCATCTGGAGTTCATTTGAAGTAGCAGGAGGTCTTGACATTTCCATACTCACACTATATGTCTCCCTCCCCCTCTCTTTCTCTCTTTCTCTCTCTCTCTCTCACTCTCTGTGTCTCTCAAACAAATAAAATATATATATGATAGCTGAGGAGATGGTTCAGTAGTTCAAAGTATTCGATTGAAAATCCTGATACCTTAAAGTTCAATTACCCAGTTCCCATGTAAAGGCAGATGTTCAGGTCCATTATCATGTGTTGGAGCTTTTGAGAACAAGTTAATTTCAAAGACATAAGCTACGGTATCCCAGTCTTGTTTTCACTATAGTTGGAGAAAGTACCCACACAAGCGTGGGCAAAGCTCAGTCCTGGAAAGGGTCCCTGTGGTCATCAATTCTCCACAGATCTACGTGAGTTTTACTTCTTAATCCTTCTTCTCATGAGCAGATTGCAAGGAGAACTTTTGGGATATGCTTTGTTTGTATTTATGGACAATTTAAAAATGAGTTATTGTTGAGAAAGCATTACTCTTGTTGGATTTTTATTGTTTAGAGAGTTCCAGAATGCTTCTAAACCACATTTAGAGGAATAAAGTAAACTGCAGTTCTGTGGCCATAAATTCATGCAGACAGGCAACGCACCAAGAGAGGAGAGACAAAGAGGCTCAGTTAGGAGATAGCATTATGATTTTAAGACTCAGGTAACTTCTGAGAGAACATTTTAGAAGGAGGACTTTTGTCTTTCTTCTCTCCCTTCCTCCCTTCCTTCATCTTTCCCTTCCTTTTGTTTCATCTCTTGTCTCTCTGGAGACAATGAGAGGAGAAGCATATAAAATTTTTCTTTTTTAAATTTTAATTTAAAATATTTGTATTTATTTGTTTGCCAACAGAGGGAGGCAGACAGATACAGAACAGACATGCCAGGGCCTCCAGCCACTGCAAATGATTCCAAATGCGTGCCTCACTTTGTGCATTTTGTGGGGACTGGGGAATTGAACCAGGGTTGTTAGGCTTTGCAGACAAGTGCCTTAGCTGCTGAACCATCTATCCTGCCTGAAGTTACCATAAACAATGTAACCTATAATTTTTATTATCATGGACAGTTTGGTACTAATGTAAACCCAATTTTTTTTTTTCTCTATGGCTATCCTCTTACTTTTGAGTGCTTAGAATAAAGGTGTGCACCAGCAAAAGTGGTAATAGTTGCTGTGAAATGAATGGCAAGCAAAGATTCAATCTAATGCATCTATAATTTATTTGTTTAAGACAGGGTCTCCTATAGCCCATGCTGGCTTCAAACTCCCTTTGTGGCCAAGGGCTACCTAGATTCCTGACTGAGCAGCAAATATTTCTGATCCTCCTGCTTCTACCTTTCAAGTGCTGGTGCTATAGCCATGTACTACCATGCCAAGTTTTTTTGTGATGCTGGGGGTCTAACCCAGAGCTTCATGTATGGTAACCATGCACTCTACCAACCAGGGTACATCCCATCCCCAATATATCTGATTTATGCAAGTCATTTTAAATCATTCTTTGCTGTCACTGAAGAATATCCAGATGTAGAAAAGAAATTCCTTAAGAGAAAAAAAAAATTGAACTGTCCTATAAACCAGAAGTGGAGAATTAATTATATAATTTTATCATTATGAAACAATGAAAAAGTTAATTGGTTAATGAGAACTGAAAATCTTCTCACATCATTGGCATTCTTGTGCTAGGTACCATAGCACTGTATATGAAATTAACAAAACTGGATGTTTCTACCCACATGAAGCATACAATACAGTGAAATTCAGAGACTCACCAAGAAAAGAATAGTTGTCTTATCTATAGCTTTATTTTAAGAACTCAGATCAGTATTTTTAAAATTCTTCATTTATTGTCCAAAATGATAAGCATGTCATATTACAAAAAATGTAATATTGAATCTGTAAAAGAAATAGCTATGCTTTTTATATACTGCCAATCTGTTTTTATCAGTTCATAGGTCCATGAGATCTTTGTGTCCATGGATTTGGAGGGCCAATTCTTTAATCTATTACTATGCCACATAAGTTAAAGCACTCTTATGAATTCCATAAAATACCACCACACACCATCAACAGCTAACACCATATTTTTAGGTATGTGATTTTTTTTATTGTCCCTCTCAAAAGTTATATACCTTTTGATTGCATGTTTTCAATGCAGAAAATTAATACATGCCACCTACAAATAATAATACTAGATCAGAACAATAATGTATACGTCAGATAAAAGAATGTACATCTCAAAGAAAAGTATAAAAAAACTTCTTGGAATGAAGGTTTTATTATCCTCTCCTTATTCCAACATGAAAAATTAAGTTTTAAATTTAGACTTTCACTTATTTTCAGTTTTGAAACTGAATCTTATCATGCATTAAATAATCAGGCTATGATAGTGTTATGATTTTTAGAGTGAATTATGTCTGCAATTTCCACCATGGATTGTGTCTGCAATTTTTCCATGGATCTGTTGTTTACACACTTCTCGTGAGCTAAGATTATTAATGTTGCCCACAGTTCTTGGGAACATGAAGATCATGACTGATGAAAACATTTGGGGCAACTTCTCTCTGGACGCATGCTAAAGTTGAAAACTTTAGACATCTGCCTTACCTCCTTGGCATATTAAAAAGGGAAGTCAATATTTCTTGCTCCAGTGGAAAAGAGATTTTGTTGGACAATTTTATGTAACACAGAATGCCAGAATATTCTGGCACGGCATATGCATTGTGACTATGTCTACCTGGGCCTTGAAATGCACTGAAATGGAAACATGGGAACATACAGGGCATGGTAGCTGCCATAGCATGAGCCTAACGTCAGCTGGGCAATTGTTTCTCTTTTCCTGTTCCTGCTCTAGCAAGTACTTGTCAATTGACATCCTCATATGAAAATCAGATGAGTCAATTTTCCAAAACATATATGCCTCGGTATTCTAACATCTACTTTATCTTCTGGTGATGATGATCTCATTAGTCGGTTTCTAATGACAGTGGCCTTATTTTTACACATGTGTTTAAACAATAATCCAACAATCAAAAGAACAAACCACTCATATCAGGAGGTAGAAGTGCTTTATAAGCATGGACCTTGAGAATACAAAACAGGGATTTCTATCCCCAAGAGCCTTTCTGTCTTATGGGAGGAGGGAAATGGTCAGAATTCAGGGAGTTATGAATGAATGGGAAACTCTATAAGGCTCTTGATGTAGCAAGGCTCAGGATGTAAATACTAGGAAAACCCCTGGATGTTCCCAAAATTCACTATACTCAAAAAGACCCTCCAACTGAGTTACACACAGAGAAAAGCTGCTTGTGAGGAGCTACTTTACCAACAGTGAGTTCCAAGATACTACTCTCATCACCTCGGCTGCAGTGGCCTTCTTTTTCTTTCTTTATATTTTTATTAGTTTTGTACTCAGTGAATAGAGTCAAGTGGGTACCATTGTTAGCCTCCTTCCTGTCCACTCCCCCTTCACAGGGACCCTTCTTGTTGGGGTGTGTGGGTCATGCATTGTGGGGTTAGCCTTCAGTTATGGGTAGGAGGAAATATCTCTGTGTATCATCACCCAACATGTGGCTCTGACATTCTTTCCGCCCTCAAGACCTAAAATTTGCAGTGGCCTTTTTGATGATGCAGTTGCCTTTGAATCACAATGCTTGTGTTAAAAAGCCAAATAAACTCACTGATTCACTAAACTACACTTCGGGGCCATCATTGGTTTGTCTTTTGTTGGTGCACCATCTGGAGTGAACAGACATTTATCCATGTCTCCTTGAGAAAACCTAACACAACAGCTCTTCAAAAATCGGATCAAGAGATAGGTCAACAGTTAAAGGCACCTGCTTGTAAAGACTAATGACCCAGATTTCAATCCCTAGTACCCACATAAAGCCAAATGTACTAAGTGCCACATGTTTCTGGAATTTGTTTGCAGTAGAAGGACACAATAGCTCAGCTATTCTCTCATTTTCCTCCTTCTTCTCTTTCTCCTACTCCTCCTTCCCTTCCTTTCTCTTTCTCTCACATGAATAAAAGGTCACACCAATTGACTGAAACTAACAACAGAATAAAAATGCTGAAGAAAATCAGAGGGCATGCCAAAAAGAGTTAGTAAGGTCAGTGAGACCAGATGGAGCAAAACCACAGATTTCACTGCTCTACAAAAGGGACACACGTCAGTGTAACTCTGACATGGGATAAAAGGGGAGAAAGAATATGATTAACTCCATGACCAGAACTGACAGCACAGAAGATTGCATAACTTGCGTTGAGTTTCACATTGACCCAGGGAAGAGTTGATACTTCAGGTGTTTTTTGTTTTTTTTTTTTAATTTAATTTATTAGTTTTCATTTCAGTGAATACAGGCAGTTTGGTACCATTATTTAGGCTCATCTGTGATCTACCCCCTCCCATTAGACCCTCCTTGTTAATGAAAATGGGTCGTGCATTGTGGAGTTAGCCCCCAGTTATTAGTATGATAAATGTCTCTGCAAATCATGACCCAACAATGTAACTCTGACATTCTTTCCGCCCCCTCTTCCGCAAGATTTCCTTGAGCCATGTTGGGTTCATTTTTGGTCTGCTTCAGTGCTGAGGTGTTGGGGGCCTCTGAGGCTTTGGCTCTCTGATTTGGTAGGAGTTGATGATACTTCAGGTGTTAATGAGGAGAAACATATCTCATCAGATATGGACAGCAGGAAGAGAAACCTAATACTTACTGGAAGTTTCACCGGATACATATTTACTACAGGTGTTAGACTTAGTTAGATTTAGGTCTTTATCCACCTCTCTATTAAATATCATAGTGTGTTATATGTAGAAACAGGGGAACTGAGTCAGGGAAAATTAAGTAAGGTGAGGTCAGTTTTTAGTGTGACATAGGTTCTTTCCCAGCCTTGTCTGTGTGTGACCACTCTTGTTCACAATGACCCCTGCCTTCCAGCACCACAGGAAGAGTGGACCAGGAGCAAGCATGACACCTCTTCAGAAGTCCAGAGGAGAGATGCCAAAACGTAGAAAAAGCACAATGACAAAAAGAAATGTGCAGGTGGAGGAGGGAAGGGAATTATCATGGTTTATTACTGTAATTATGGAATTTGTCATTAAAAAAAGTAAAAGAGAAGAAAAGAACAGGACCCTTATAACAGGAGGAAAAGATGATGCCATCAAAACAGAGACTAATTGAGAGAGGAGAGGGATATGATGGAGAGTAGGTTTGTGAAAGAAAAGGTAGGGGATGGAAGGGAATTTATCATGGTTCATTGTCTATAATTATGGAAGTTTTCAACAAAAATTGTTAAAAATAAATTAGAAAAAGAAAGATACATGTATGGGAGTCAGAGGGTTTTTATAGCCTACTATCCAATATGTATAAAATATAAAACAAGTATAGCAAAGGGTCAGGACCCAAGAACATATAGGACGCCTTTCGTGAAAAAAGATGCTGGTTGGGGTTATTGTATACTTCTGTCCAGTAAGGCAGGAAGGTAAGTCATAATAACACACCAAATCTTCAACTAGCACACTCAAAATGGTATTCACATAAACAAAACAATTTTCCATTACTATTTGAGTACTGTTTAGTTATCAAAATTGGCAATGCTATTGAACTCAATGAACTAACAAAGATAAATTTTTAAATATGTCTTGAAACCTAGAAATTACCCTCATGAATGACTATCATGTTCTAATGGCTTCACTTACAACATCTGACTTGATTCTTAATAAAGACCTGGAGAGCTATAAACAATCATGCCTGCTTAATAAATAAAGTGATTGAGGTTGAAAGAGATTAACTAATGGCCAAAGGTAATCTAAACATTCATATCTACATGATTTGTCTCCAGAGTGGGCATATTTGGGGCATGAATTGAATGTGTCCTAAGATTTATCAAGAAAATCAAGGTAAAGCCTAGGAAACTGGTTGATCATGAACATGTTAACTTGTATATGAATATACAAGTTGCTAACTATTTTATAATTTCAGAGATCTCACTTAGGCTTGATCTCCAGGAGGAAATATTTTCTAGTTTTCAGTGGTAATGAAGGACATTTCTTTCAGGCGGAACCCCACAGCAGCTAATGAAATTCAGAAAATGCTATATGACCATAATAAAACTACGTCTGCACCACACTTCTGTGTTCCAGTTGGCCTGCTTGTTGAATAATACATATGGCCTACCATCACAACCAGAACAAAATAGTAAATTGAGATAGTTACTTATTTTATAAGACTTTTAAGAAGAATAAGAAGATATGAATCAACATGCAAAGTGTGGAGAAAACCCCATGTCCAAAGCAACCCTCAAATCCCAACAACCTGGGAAATAATTTCAAAGTATATCTAACAGAATAAAGTAGGAACATTATGACCAGCTAAAACACAACAGCTTGTTGGCCAGCTGAGGAAAACCATCAGGTCATTTCCGTACATGGCCAATGATACTTCTCTAGAAATAAGCAGAGACCAGATGGACTGTAATGATCTGCTAGGCCTTCAGGGTTTATATTTTGCCGAATTACTGTTGAATTCTCTCTCTCTCTCTCTCTCTCTCTCTCTCTCTCTACCCCCCCGCCCAGGCATTCAGTATTTGAAATTTCTTCAACTTTTCTTATTACATAAACTAGTCCTAGCATTTTAAGAGTAATATTAACATAAAACTCTAAAAATCTCAATGTTATTAATGATTTAAGTTGTATTATAGGAAACTTCATGTATTTGTATACAAAAAATAAAGAATTTCTTTTTAGGGGTTGGAAACATGATATAGTGATTAATGCCCTTGCCTGCAAAGCCTAACACAGGTTCAATTCCCAGTACCCACCTAAGCCAGATGCACAAGGTGGCGCATGCATCTCGAGTTTGTTTGTAGTGACAGGAGGCCCTGGTGTACCCCTTCTCTCTCTCTCTCTCTAGCTCGCTCTGTCTCTCTACCTCTCACATAAACAAATAAATAAAATACAAAAACAGAATTTCTTTTTTAGGACAGGAGAGATGGCTTGGTGGTTAAGGTGCTTGCTTGTGAAGCCTGAGGATCCAGTTTAATTCTTCAGGTCCCATGTAAGCCAGATGCACATGGTGGTCCCTGCGTATGGAGTTTGTTTACAGTGGCTGGAAGCCCCGGCACACCCATTCTCTCTCTTTCTCTCTCTCTAAGAAATAAATAAAAATTTAAAGAAAGAACTTATTTTGAATATATAATCAATTCAACTAAATTAGTGCAATACTGTGTCCTTTGAATACATAGTAACCACTTCTACAGTTGAGGTAAACCAGGTAACGAAGACAACAGGTTCAGCACAACTCCAAAGCAAGCAGGTGTTTCTACTTATCAGTAGCTCTTCAGTTATTAGGACATCGCATGGCCTGGGGCTGCTTGAATCAGACATGCTCCATAAATTCAGGTGTTCTGAATGCCTAGTCCCCAGCTGATGGCAACTCGGGAGGTGGAGCCTTGCCAGAGGAAATGAGTTGATGGGGACAGACTTTGGGCCCTTATAGCCAGCTCCCCCTTGCCAGAGCATGGTTCACTTCACTGCTGCTATTTTCGACAGCCTGTGACAGACTTCATGTCAGACTCTGCTCTACCCTCTTTACCTGCCATCACAAAGCTTCCCCTTAAATCCGTAAGTCAAAAATGAACGCATTTCTCCTATCAGCTGCTGTTGGTCATGTGATTTATCCCAGCAACATCACCATTTTTTTTCTCAATTTTTATTAACATTTTCCATGATTATAAAAAATATACCATGGTAAAACCCCCTCCCACTTTCCCCTTTGAAATTCCATTCTCCATCATATCCCCTCCCCATCTCAATCAGTCTCTCTTTCATTTTAATGTCATGGTCTTTTCCTCCTCTTATGATGGTCTTGTGTAGGTAGTGTCAGGCACTATGAGGTCATGGATATGCAGGCCATTTTATGTCTGGAGGGAGCACGTTGTAAGGAGTCCTACCCTTCCTTTGGCTCTTACATTCTTTCCGCTGCCTCTTTCGCATTAAACCCTGAGCCTTGGAAGGTGTGATCGCGATGTTACTCAGTACTCCAGTCACTTCCTTCCAGCACTATGATACCTTCTGAGTCATCCCAAAGTCACTGTCATCTGAAAAGAGAAGATTCTCTACCCAAAGTGAGAGTAGCATTAATATAAGGATATAAATATTAAGAGAAGTGCTTACTGGGCAGTGTGATAAGCATAGTATATACATTTTTCCAGACATCAGGAGATGTTACACCCCTAGGGCTCATGACTACCCTGTTTTAAGTTTTCAGTATCAGGGATGTATTTCCCCCATGGAGTGGGCCTCCAGTCCAATTGGAGAGCAGCTGGTTTCCACCATGACAGATGTGCCACTATTGCACACATTGGCTCATTTGGCCTGGCTGGCCAATTATAAGGCTTGCAGTGTCCACTCTTGAGTATCTTCACTGGTGGTATCTCTTTCTCCCATTGAACTACATGTAGAATGGCTTCTTCCAGCTTTCTGTCTGCTGGTCTACATGGAGGAGGTTATCAGCTCAGTTCCATGAGGATTTTTCAGTGGCCTTGCAGCCCAAGTATGTGGAGTCTTCAGCAATAAGGTCTTACCATCTATTCCTAGTGGGAAACCAAGGGCCTCAGCAATAGCCTATAATGTTTTGGGGGCATCAGGGACCACCCCGGCCAAAAACTCACTGGAGGTATCCCATCCCTGGCACTGAAAGTTTTCTAACAATGATCTATGGCTTCTGAGTGTTCCATTGTCTGAAACTGGAGGATTCCATATGATTTATTTGCATACTCTTAGATTTTGATCAGCCCTCCTTCCACCTTTCCTTTACTCAATCTCTTCACCTGACCTCACATTGGGCCTTTTCACCCCCCATTTTTTAAACTATTTTTATTTATATTTATTTATTTGAGAGAGAGAGGGAGAGAGAGAGATACAAAAAATAGGCAAGTAGAGAAAGAGAATGGGCATTCTATGGCTTCCTGCCATTGCAAACAAACTTCAGACACATGTGTCCCCTTATGCATCTGGCTTACGTGGGTCCAATGGAGTCCAACGTGGGTCCTTTGGCTTTGAAGGCAAGTGCCTTAACCACAAAACCATCTCTCCAACCCCAACATCGCCACTTTTATCTCAGAATACGTAAATTCAGGCAAAAACCAGGAATACCTCGAACAATCCTTATATTGCTGATGACACATTTTTCTTGTCCACTAGGTTTGGGATTGGGTCGTCATTCCACTTCTTTATCCATTAATGAGCCCCCTGGCTTATCCTGCGTTTCTCTGTGAGCAGGACAGTAAAGCAGAGATACAGAGGCTACTGATGGAGGATTGTCTTTCCTTGAGAGCCCAGGAGGAATGACTGAGAAGGACAGGGTTTTGGAGCAAGACTACAGTAGGACAGTATAGAGAGCTCTGCATGGAGAAAGGAGCTAGCAATAATGTAATGTACTTGACAACAGGAAAAAAGGGGAAGTGTGTTGCCAACATGATAAAATGATGAATGGTTGAGATTATATGACAGCTAATTATTTTGATTCCATCATTACACATTATGTACATACATGAAAATAGTACAATTTACCCAGTGAATGCATGTAATTATGTGTTAATTGAAATAATTTTAAACATGTAATAAAAGTATAAAAAACTGAAAAGTGTAACAAAACATCAATCATTGTCTTAAGTCAAATATTAAAACAATTCAACTAGGACAGTAGTTGTAAAGTCGTATTGCTAGTGAGACTCTCATAGCTGTAGGGTCCCAAGAGAGTGACGCTTTGTCACCAGAAGGACACTTTAACATTACTGCAAACCCAGCCAGAGAAGAGGACACCCACTGAGAAGGCAACCAAGAAGAATCAGTAATTTCTGTACTGGGTATTCCACATAACACTGGTGAGATTCAGAAAACATATTACCTCCTCTGTCAAAGCCTTAAAGAGACAGATGTCCTTTAAGAAACCCAATTTGAGCCAGGCACAGTGGCGCACACATTTATCCCAGCACTTGGGAGGCAGAGGTTTGAGTATTGCCATGAGTTCAAGGCCACCCTGAGACTACATAGTAAATTCCAGGTCAGCGTGAGCTAGAGTGAGACCCTACTTTGAAAAACAAAAACAAAAACAACAACAAAAAAAAAGAATCCCAATTTGAACAATCAGAGGTGGGAGACTACTTACTTGAGAATTGGCATACCACCAGCGGCTACACCTCTAAAGGAAATGATTCTGAGGTGCTCACGCTCACTAAATTCAGTGTTCCAAAAATGCACAGGAATAGGACTGGCACTTGATAGGGAAAAGAAGGGTTTGTTTGTTTTTTTTCTTTTTGTATGGAGAAGAGAGAATAATCATGGGGAGTCCTATTACATATATCACCTAAAAGTGTCAAAAATGAAAAAAAAATATGAGTACAACAAATCCGATTTTCCTATCACACCTCATTTATAAAACACAGTATGGCTGTGACTTCTTCATGAGTGATGAATATTCCAGTTTTTTAAGACAATATTAATGAGTTTTGGAAGACAAATCACCTTGGCTCATATAATGTACTTTATGAAAGAAAGGTAATATGCCTGTCTTTCTAGAAAATTATAGTATATTGTCATATACATGAAAGTTATGTGATCTAAAAGAAAATATGTGGTTTTTTATTTAAAATCCTGTGTTATAGTGAAAATCTTTTTATTTTATTTATTTATTTATTTTTTTTTTTAGTGATATTGGGCACATCCTACCCTGCTAAGAGGATCCCATGAGATGAGGTTCACATTGGTCACAAGGATGTCAGTGTGGAAGGTTAGAAAGCGCTTATGTGGTTTTTGGCTTATGCAGAGCAGGGCTAGCATAGGAGGCAAGTGCAAGGTTCAAGAGGGAATAAAACATGAAGGTGTGAAGGCGTCCCCTCCCAGCAAAGATGAGGAAGAGAAGTGTGATTATTTCTGTCAGGAAGGGTATATGTGGAACACAAGCTGGAGGGTCTCAAATAAGTAAGGTTATCACATAGGATTTGTTTTATTTAACTATTTTATTTATTTACAAGCAGAAAGGAGAGAGAGAGAGAATTGGAGTGCCAGGGCCTTTAGCCTCTGCAAACGAACTCCAGATTCATGTGCCACTATGTGTACCCAGCTTTACTCAGGTACTGGGGAGTTGAATCCTGGCCATTACACTTTGCAGGTAAGTACCTTAACCACAAAGCCATGTCTCAAGTCCATACATAGTGGTTTTACTGAGGGTCAATTTTATAGGAATGCAAGGCTCATAGTAATACTGGTCTACTCTGTTTCCGTTTTCTACCATGTAGAAAAGGCCTTCACCATAAATCATGGATAATTGATGTGGGAGTGCTGAAGGCAGCAAACAAACCTTTAAGTAAGAATGCACCAATAGCTCACAAGTTCTCATTCAGCTAGCTGCCAAGAGCAATTCTAGAATCCAGGTTTTCCTTTACATTGTGTGGGATGGAGCAACCTCGGCCAATGAGTGGACAGCTCCTACCCACTTACCATACTTTGGTCTTTGTTCCTTTGCAACAAATATGGCGATAATAACATTTAAGTTATATATCCCAAAAGTAATTTTGCAAATTAATTTTAATGAGTCATATGAAAATCTCAAACATATATTTGTTTACTGTTATCATCATAGGAATTATAGTTGATTAGTTAATACAAAACAAACAGGTATGTATGTAAGTAAAATGCATGGTAGAGCTTTTTCCATCATATTCAAGACTGTGGGATCTGTCTCTAGCACAAATAAACAAAACAAAAAACCCCAAAACTCTATACTTGCCTCCCAAAAATGGAGGAGAAGAGGAAGAGGAAGAGGAAGATGAGAAGGAGGAATGCATGGACAAATTTCTATTTTAAAATGACCCTTCTTACTATATTATATATTTATGTATTATTCTAATATTAATTTTCCTAATATTCTTTTTTTTTGTTTGTTTTTCAAGGTAGAGTCTCACTCTAGCCCAGGCTGATTGCAACTCACTCTCTAGTCTCAGATTGACCTCGAATTCTAGGAAATACTTCTACCTCTGTCTCCCCAAGTGCTGTGGTTAAAGGCATGAGCTACTACACCCGGCTTCCTAATTTCCTTAATAAACTATATTGATAATAAATCATCTCACAATGAATATATATATACGGTGAGATAAATATCATATATATGTATATAAAGCAGTCTATCAAATATGTTATTGCTATATTGTAAGTAACCTTACTTCAAGAAGATAATGAATAAATCTCTGAAACACAGTGAAATACTGTGGTACTAAGGACACATCTTCCTCTGTTTCTCTAACCCTATTTTCCAGAAATGTCCTTGCTAAATATAACAGAAACATCTTTGGCAATCTTCCTTTCATTTTTTACCCATGAACCTACCTTCTGGGCAGTTTTCATACATTAAGCCAAGGGTAGTGAGCCATGCTTTGAAGTGGTAAGTTATCATTATGAATCTACTTTGTTGTGAAGCTTCTTATACACTTTAGGGGTTCACTCACGGTAAAATTAACAGCTGTTCATCACTCAGGGATCATTTTATCTCATGCACACTCACAGTGCAGGTTCAGCTAATGAGATACACCTGCCTGACCCTTAGGCTGTGAACTAAGTTACTTGAAGAAGGAAGGGCATGGGAAACATTCAGGATTGGGAAAAGGCTACTAGGGTTCTCAGCATGTTACCGCTGCTGTATTTGGCACGTGGTTTATTGGCAGGGGGATGGTTAGGTAGCTGCTAAAAGCTTTCATGGTCCTTCCCATCAAAGTTCCCGTCACCAGCAGAGAGAATTTTGTGGAGTCAGTTTGGGTTGTGGTTCCAGAAGCCATATCTGGGGAATCTCCTGGAATATGCTTGTTAGGTCCTTCTGAAAATCATTTCAGTGTTAATAGCAAACCCTGTGTTACACATGAGAGAAAGGGGAAGAGGAGAGTGACCAAGAACACTCCCACTGGGGTGCCACCTTCCATCTCCACTGCCAATTCTCAGTGCTTTGTGTCATTCTCCTCTATGCAGCTTCGGCCTAACAAACCACCTCTGTGGGTCATTTATCCTGAGAAATTTCCATAGTAAGCCTTTGCCCAGCTACCTGAGAAGAGCTGTGGCAGTAGTTGTTCTCAGTCATGCAGTTCACCCAATCATCCTCTTGCTGCAATGGCGGTAAGTGCGTCTGAAGACTGAAGAAAGGTAGAATGTGTTCTTCTGTGAGAAACGATATGTGTGCACGTCCCGTTTGCAGGTATACTTGGGGTTATTGGAATGGTGAAGGCAATCTTAGAAGATTTTGATAGTTTTATTTTTATTTCTCCATCTTATTTGCCTTGCTGTTTTTTATTTTTCTTTTCAAGGTAGGGTCTCACTCTAGCCCAGGCTGACCTGGAATTCACTATGTGGTCTCAGGATGGCCTCGAACTCATGGTGATCATCCTATCTCTGCCTTCCAAGTGCTGGAATTAAAAGTGTGTACCGGGCTGGAGAGATGGCTTAGGGGTTAAGCGCTTGCCTGTGAAGCCTAAGGACCCTGGTTTGAGGCTCAATTCCCCAGGTCCCACGTTAGCCAGATGCACAAGGGGGCGCACGCGTCTGGAGTTCGTTTGCAGAGGCTGGAAGCCCTGGTGCACCCATTCTCTCTCTCTCCTTCTGTCTTTCTCTCTGTGTCTGTCGCTCTCAAATAAATAAATTTTAAAAAAAAGTGTGTGCCACCATGCCCAGCTTAATTTATTTTTTATTGACAACTTCCATAATTGAAGACAATAACCCATGGTAATTCACTCTCTTTTCCCCCAACTTTCCCCTTTGAAATCCACTCTCCATCATATCCCCTCCCCCTCTCATTCAGTCTCTCTTATTCTGATGTCATGATCTTTTTCTTCCTATTATGATGGTCTTGTGTAGATAGTGTTAGGCACTGTGAGGTCATGGATATCCAGGCCATTTTGTGTCTGGATGGAGAAGCACGTTGTAAGGAGTCCTACCCTTCCTTTGGCTCTTACATTCTTTCCGCCACCTCTTCCACAATGGAGTCTGAGCCTTGGAAGATGTGATAGAGACATTTCAGTGCTGAACACTCCTCTGTCACTTCTTCTCCACACCATGGTGCCTTCTGAGTCATTTCAAGGTCATTGTCCTCTGAAAAGAAGCTTCTCTAACCAAAAGTGAGAGTAGCATTAATATATGGGTACAAACATTAAGAGAAGTGCTTACTGGGCAGTTTGGTGAGCATAACATAAACATTTAGCCAGACAGCCACAGACTTAACACACCTAAGGCTCATGAAGACCCCTTTTGTAGGTTTTTAGTATCAGGAATTTATTCCCTCCCATGAAGCGGACCTCCAGTCAAATTAAAGGTCACTTGGTTTCCACCATAACAGACATGCCACAATTGCACTTGTTGCCTCATTTGGCCTGGCTTGCCAAATTTAAGGCTTGCAGTGTCCACTGTTGAGTATCTTCATTGGTGATTGGTCTCTCTCCCATGGAACTGCATACAGTGTAGTTTTTTCCAGCTTTCTGTCTGCTGGTCTACATGGAGGAGGTTTTTGGTTCAGCTCCAGCAGGATTTCTCGGTGACCTTGCAACCCAAGTGTGTGGAGTCTTCAGCAATAGGGTCTTACCATCTATTCCTGGTGGGAAAACCAAGGGCCTCGACAATGGCCTGTAATGTTTCAGGGGCATCAGGGACCTCCCTGGCCAACAACTCACTGGAGGGTATCCCATCCCTGGCACTGAAAATTTTCTAGTAACAATCTATAGTTTCTGAGTGTTCCATTGTCCAAAACAGTAGGTTTCCATATCACTCATTCATACCCTCTTAGATATTGATTAGTCCTCCCTGCAACTTTGCTTTACTCAGTCTCTTCACCTGATCTCACTTAGGCCTTTTCACCCCCATTAATCTGTTCTTCTACTTACATATATGCAATACCATATTATTAAGTTTCCCCTCCCTCCCTTTCTACTCCCTTTATATCTCCTTTCTAGCTTACTGGCCTCTGCTACTAAGTTTTCTTCCTACTCACACAGAAGTCCAATCATTTGTACTTTTTTTTTTTTTGTATTTTTGTACTTTCCAGATCCATCAATTTTCACATAAATTCCATAACTTCATTTTTCTTTTCCTCTGAGTAGAACTCCATTGTGTAGATGTGCCACATCTTCATTATCCACTCATCAGTTGAGGGATGTCCAGGCTGGTTCCATTTCTCTGTCTGATTCACCTTGCTGTTTTGACACTGCCATGCTACTTGATGTCTAACTGATCTCAACTATGTTAGAGGCATTTTCAGGATTCATCACTGTAATCCACAATGGAGATATGTCCAATATTAGTTAACTATCCATTAAAACTATTAAAATAATCATCATTTTCTTGAATTAGTTTGCCATTGATTCCATTTTCCCAAATACCCAAGGATAAAATGAAAATTCACAAAATATCTTACTGAGATAATTTTATGAGACTGACACCTTAGTACTTGACTACTGTGGTAAGATAATTTAAATATAATTAGTTAAGTATAATTTCTTGAGACTAGCATAATATTATTAAATACTTGATTATGTATGCATACCAATGTGTGGGCAAAATCCATATAGACAAATACATGTGGTCATTTAAATCAGGCTGGGACACCAATGAGGCTGAAATAAATTATTTATAAAGTCTGTTCCAAGGCTGATAGACCATGAGTCTGTGAGACAAATAAATGGATAAAATTTATTAGGAAATGTTTTATGGTGATATGAAGGAAAGAAGAAAATCAGCATGGTCATCCAGCTGGATTAAGGGTCTACACGGAGTAGCATATCTGACTAAGCCCTTCCCTATTATGCCCAGCCTCGGCCTCGAGGAGGCATGCATTGCCAAAGCAAGATTGTCCCTCTCCTGAGACAGCAAATGCTAAACAAGTTGTCTTTGCTCTGTGGGCAGTACTTTCCTCATGATAGGAATCACTGCTAACATTTTCATTGCCTTTCTTCACCATCACTACAGGAATGACCATCATCGAATGGTCTGGCTCTCTCCACCCTGACAGTGCACAGACACACATGGACTGCTGACCATGCCTTCTTCACCATCACTACAGGAATGAGCATCATCGCATGGTCTGGCTCTCTCCACCCTGACAGTGCACAGACACAAATGGACTGGTGACCATGCCTTCTTCACCATCACTACAGGAATGAGCATCATCGCATGGTCTTGCTCTCTCCACCCTGACAGTGCACAGACACACATGGACTGGTGACCATGCCTTCTTCACCATCACTACAGGAATGAGCATCATCGCATGGTCTGGCTCTCTCCACTCTGACAGTGCACAGACACACATGGACTGCTGACCATGCCTTCTTCACCATCACTACAGGAATGAGCATCATCGCATGGTCTGGCTCTCTCCACCCTGACAGTGCACAGACACACATGGACTGGTGACCATGCCTTCTTCACCATCACTACAGGAATGAGCATCATCGCATGGTCTTGCTCTCTCCACTCTGACAGTGCACAGACACACATGGACTGGTGACCATGCCTTCTTCACCATCACTACAGGAATGAGCATCATCGCATGGTCTGGCTCTCTCCACCCTGACAGTGCACAGACACACATGGAATGCTGACCACGCCTTCTTCACCATCACTACAGGAATGAGCATCATCTCATGGTCTGGCTCTCTCCACTCTGACAGTGCACAGACACACATGGACTGCTGACCATGCCTTCTTCACCATCACTACAGGAATGAGCATCATCGCATGGTCTGGCTCTCTCCACCCTGACAGTGCACAGACACACATGGACTGCTGACCATGCCTTCTTCCCCATCACTACAGGAATGAGCATCATCGCATGGTCTTGCTCTCTCCACCCTGACAGTGCACAGACACACATGGACTGCTGACCATGCCTTCTTCACCATCACTACAGGAATGAGCATCATCGCATGGTCTGGCTCTCTCCACCCTGACAGTGCACAGACACACATGGACTGCTGACCATGCCTTCTTCACCATCACTACAGGAATGAGCATCATCGCATGGTCTTGCTCTCTCCACTCTGACAGTGCACAGACACACATGGACTGCTGACCATGCCTTCTTCACCATCACTACAGGAATGAGCATCATCGCATGGTCTGGCTCTCTCCACCCTGACAGTGCACAGACACACATGGAATGCTGACCACGCCTTCTTCACCATCACTACAGGAATGAGCATCATCGCATGGTCTGGCTCTCTCCACTCTGACAGTGCACAGACACACATGGACTGCTGACCATGCCTTCTTCACCATCACTACAGGAATGAGCATCATCGCATGGTCTGGCTCTCTCCACCCTGACAGTGCACAGACACACATGGACTGCTGACCATGCCTTCTTCACCATCACTACAGGAATGAGCATCATCGCATGGTCTTGCTCTCTCCACCTTGACAGTGCACAGACACACATGGACTGCTGACCACGCCTTCTTCCCCATCACTATGGAATGAGCATCATCACATGGTCTTGCTCTCTCCACCCTGACAGTGCACAGACACACATGGACTGGTGACCATGCCTTCTTCACCATCACTACAGGAATGAGCATCATCGCATGGTCTTGCTCTCTCCACCTTGACAGTGCACAGACACACATGGACTGCTGACCACGCCTTCTTCCCCATCACTATGGAATGAGCATCATCACATGGTCTGGCTCTCTCCACCCTGACAGTGCACAGACACACATGGAATGCTGACCATGCCTTCTTCCCCATCACTACAGGAATGAGCATCATCGCATGGTCTGGCTCTCTCCACTCTGACAGCGCACAGACACACATGGACTGCTGACCATGCCTGCTGCTCACACAGCCTTGGACATTTCTCCCTGGGAGTTGCCATTTCACTGCTATCATCTTCCATGCCACACTCATAAGCATCGGCAGTGACAGCTTGAGAGGGCACATGGGTGGTTCGTTCCTTCCAGGAAGTGGTTTAAAGCTATTAAACTAGTCTGTACAACTGGAAAGTATTTTTTTATATAGATTTGTTTTATTTTTTGATGATAAGCAAAGCTGGATGAGCCTTATCTTTCTGTGTCAAATCCCTGTGATGCACTGGGTAGTTGTGTTCTAAATGTTCAAGGTACATATCTGCCGCTGGCAACAATAATTCTCTGAAAAGCTTAAATACTTATTACATTAGTTATTGTTCTTGACTGCTGTGACAAAATACCTTACTAAATCCCAATATGATGTGGGCTAGGGAGATGTCTGAGGAGTTAAATTTGCTTACATGCAAAGCTTGGCTGCATAGGTTCAATCCCTGCACAAGCTAAATACAACATGTGGCACTAACACCTGGTATTCATATACAGCAGGCAAAGGTGTTAGTGCATCAACACACACACACACACACACACACACACACACACACACACACTTTGTACAATGTGTGAAAGGGTTTATTTGTGCTCACAGTTCTAAGTCATGGTCCCTCGTGGTGGGGAAGGCAGGACAGCAGGAGCTGGAGCCTGCTGCCCACATTGCATCCGCAATGAAACAGAGAGAGGGGAGGCCTGGTGCTTGGCTCACTCTCCCCTTTACATGTAGTCTTAGAATTTTGCCTCCACACTCTGGGCAGGTCTTCTCACCTCTATTGACCTAATCGGGAATGTCTCACAGGCATTCCCAGAGATGTGCTTCTGTGGTCATGTTGATAACCTAAGATAAGCCATCATGCATGTTTTAAGCAAATTTACTTAAGCAAATCAATACAGAGGAAAGCATGTGTCTTCATGGTTCACTTTAAATTTACTCAAGTAATATAATTTTTTGATTTTTTAATAGAAATTGAAATGTAACAGCTTTAACAAATTAGAATGCATAGAAAAAACTTGAAAATTATTAAAATGGTAAAAATCTGTACATATAATGATCATCTTATTTACCCTGCATTTTAATAAGGAAGTCATAAATTCTAGTCTTCTAAAGTGAGACTGAAACAGTTACTTTCAAAATGTGAAATTTAAATACACATAAGTAAAACATCTATAGATATCCAGTCTAACACTGGCCCTTTCCCCAGAGTATGTTTCCTGTTCTGCCACTTTTGTGCCCTGTGAGATAACTACAAATATTTACACTTGAGTGAAATCTTACTATCATTTCCATAGCCATATTTCATAGAATATAAAACTAACAATCTCAGTGAAATATCCAGTACTAAAAATAAAGTTACAAACTCAGTAAGACCAAAATCTTAAAAGGTAGCTCTCAAGATGAACTTGTCCATATTGGCATATGGCACAATATTTTTTTCTTAAACTTTTAATTTTTCTCAAGTTTTCTTTCTCCTACAGAGGGAAAGGATTTGTGCTGCCTATATGTAAACTATACTGTGGTTTTTACTTAATGAATGTTAGTCCCACTGTTACAGGTGAAATAAATTATAGTAGACTTTGATCATAAAATAATTTTCTCAGTATAGTTTGCCATGGATAATTGTTGAACAACATGGTGTTATCTCCACTAGACCTGTTATTGAACAAATGCAGGTTGGTAACCTAAAAGCTGAAAGGCTAATTAAGCTGCTAAACTTAAACTTCTATACAGATAGCTCTATGTATGAACTAGCTGTTGAAATATAAAAGACAGCACCACACAAAGATGAAAGTCTAAGTCAACAGCCGTGGGTGGAGTCAGGGCGGGCATAGAGAGGTGCAGCCAGGCTGTACTTGCTGGATCCCACAAGGCTGAGATCAAAGAGAGCACCAGGCCGGGGGCTTTTCCCGTGCTCCACGGAGGAAGGAGTCACTTTCCTGACTCAGGGGCCTCAACACTCCTACTTGATTCTTAACACCAGGAAGGGAAAACTTCTCCTTGCAAGGCATGGGATGCAACAGAATTATGGAATAGTTCTATTCTTTAATTTACATATATTAATTTACATATTACATATACTATATATGATATTTATATATCATAAATACAAGTTTACATACAATATAAATATAATATAATATAATACACATTATAATATATATCATGTGTATATACATATGTATAATGTACAGGTGAATGTATATGACATATTTGTGTACACATATGTATACATACCATTCTAGCATGTACTGCTAATAGAAAATCACAGGTCCTGTCAATACTAAGGAATGGCAATCTGGCGAAGTCCTTTCTTCAAGGTATCATATTAATGTCACTCTCTGGCCCTCAGGCATAACTCCATCAGAGAATGATTATTTCAACTGTGTTGAGACACCCGGTGGCCACTCCACCTTAATAGAAAATAAACAGAAACATATGAAAAATCAGCAACTTTTCTTAGAGCAGACAGAGAAGATCTGTCACCAAAATGGTGCAGACACACAGGTAGATGAAAGCAATTACAAATGAAGTGGGAGATGTTTCTGCGGGTAAAGTGCTGGCCTGGGGAGAATGAGACCACATGCAGAATGTCAGGTGTCATGGTGCTGGGGATATAGAAACAAGGAGGATCCTTGGGGTTGACTGGTCATCTTGTCTACCTAATTTGTGAGTTTGAAGCCAACAACACATTTTGAAAAATCTAAGGTGGACTGGGCCTCAGGTTTTCTTCTGGCCTCTTCATGCATGTACAAACAAATTCATACACATTAAAAAAAATACAAGAGAGTCACTGATACAAGAATCGATGAGATCAAATCCATGTGGGGCAGCAGGGCTGATGTAAAAACTTTGAGTTATAGTAGATACACTATAGTGTTGGATAACTCAGAATGTAACAGAGCCACAGTCACAGGTTCTTGTGATTTTTTTTTCTTTGACTGTTCTGAGATATCATAGTAAATGATGAAGAAAAATCTCTGATGGCTTCAAAACTCAGAAGGGATATTTTGAAATATGCTAGAGCATCTGGTTGTCTGCAATCATACCTTTACTCAGGAGACACCACTTAGTCAAAGTCAAACTGGTAAGTTTTTACCAGAGCCTAAGATATCCAGGGTCAGGAAATACCCATCTCTGACTCTGAAGACACATTCTCTTAATATACCAGAGAAACACTGGTGATATCAGGGCAGGTCTCAGACACACAAGTTCAGAATCAAATCCTAGCACTTCAGAATGTTGTTCAGGTCCCACGCCCTGTCAGTACATGCCTAAGATGTTTTGTCAAGCTTACATGTTCTACCCTATGTGTACTTTCCAGTGAAAGATGACAAAGCATAAAAGATGCAACGTGCTCCACTCCAAGGGAATAAGAGAGCATCAGACTTAAAATATATAATAGGAATGTTGCCTTCAAATACAGAATTGATACCACAAAGACAATATTATAGGTATTATTCAACAGCTATATAATGCAAACACAAAGTCTGAAATTCTGAAAAAGAGTCAAAATCAAATGGCACAAATATAATTGAAGAATGCTTTGATGAGCCCATTAGCTGCTGGCAGATGGAGAAAGAAAGCATGCACTTCAGATGATGGTGGTGCCCATTTCCCAAACTGTAAAGCAAAGAGAAACAGGACTGAGCAAGAGTTATAGTGAAAAATATTATAGCACCATCAGATCATTATTCATTATTCATGATACACTATATCTGTAATAAGAGAACAAACAAACAAAAAATATATTTTAGCAAAAAAGAGGATTTCTCCAATTAATGTCAGATATAAAATTAAGAGTAGGAACTTTACAGAAAACTAGTCAGGATGTATGACAAAAATAACACAAATAAAACACCCTTAAAATACCTAAATATATCATAATCAAATTGTAGAAACTCGAAGTTAAATAAAAATATTGGTATAAGCCAGGAGTGTGGCACATGCTTTTAATCCCAGCACTTGGGAGGCAGAGGTAGGAGGATCACCGAGAGTACAAGGCCACTCTGAGACTACGTAGTTAATTCCAGGTCAGCCTAGACCAGAGTGAGACCCTACCTTGAAAAAAAAAATGATATAAACCAGAGGAAACAAAACAAACAAAATTCTACCAACAGTGGAGACAAGTACTTTCAATGATCCCTTAGAACCCATGTAAACAAAAACAAGAATAATGGAGTGACATGGTTATAAATGTGGAAAGAAAAATGAATATGTATATGTATGTATGTGTGTGTGTATATATATATATACATGATGATATATATACACACACATACATACATACATATATGTAGTGCATGGAATGATCCTTCAGAGATGAAAGGAATACATGAAGATTTTCTCACACAAACAAAAATACATGAAATTTATGGCCAGTAAATTTTCAAGGGAAGAATTTGTTTAAAGTTTGTCACAAAAAAAAAAAAAAATGGAAACACTATAGGTGAAATCCCATAAACCTAAAGATGGGAAGGTTGTTCTATGAATATGAGACAGGAAAACAGAATCACAGACCATGGGGCTTTCAGCAAAGAACAACCACACCTTGAGCTTTGAAGTGCACATTAATGAATTAAGAATGAAATGTCTACAAGGACTCTCCTCACGCCATGAAAGTATGATAACAGAGTAAAGGGACAAACAACTTTAGAGTAGAGTTGTCACTTAAGGTGCTTTTGTCCAAACTGAAAGAGTCCAGAGCGGAAGCAAGAAGTAGGATCCTTGAGGCGCTTGGGTCACTGTGATAGCAACTAGTCCCTCATCTGGCAGTTCTGTGCCATGAGAGTAGGTGGCCTCCAGGGTGGCAGGTGCCATGTGGTAGGAACAGATCTCCAAAGACAAGGTGGAAGATGCTTTCTGTGAAGAGCAGCAAGCACATAGAAGGATCACACGCACCCAACCCAGTTGGATGTACAGTCTTGGCTCATTCCGTATGGCACACTGGGAAGCAAAACACAAAGCCACCTATATTTTGCTTAATCTAAATATAGAAAGAATATTCTAGGCATATAAAATAAACAATCTTCTTAGCATAAGAACAGAAAAAGCCTATTTTATCAACTGATTCTTCTTGATCCAGAAGACTTAGCATCTATTGAATGAAGGGGTACGCTCAGAATATGTCAAGGGAGAAACCTGGTACAGCACCAGAAATGCATGCTGCTAAGCATTTTCCAAGTTTTTCCTGTGAGATTTACATGAGCATCCCTGGGTAGCACTCAATTGTTTTAACATATTTTATTTGTTTGTTTATTTATTTATTTATTTATTTATTCATTTATTTGAGAGAGAGAAAGAGGGAGGGAAGGAGGGAAAAAGGGAAGAAAGGAAGGAGGGAGGGAGAGAGAGAGAGAGAATGAGCATGCCAGGGCCTCCAGCCACTGCAAACGAACTCCAGATGCTTGCACCCTCTTGTGCATCTGGCTTCCATGAGTCCTGGAGAGTGGAACCAGGATCCTTTGGCTTTGCAGGCAAATGCCTTAACCACTAAGCCATCTCTCCAGCCCTGATTTTTTTTTTTAAGAGGAATCTACCATTGATTCATGGTACTCCTAGTTACTGCCTCTGAGCTGAAAATATTCTTAGAGATCCCACATGATCCGATGCTCCAGCCAGAACAAAGATGCACAGGATCTTAGCGCAAGTCCATACCCCAGTATTTTCAGTAGGTCTTTGTTATACTGTGAGTATGGGTTGTTTGTGTTTCCCTCCAAAGATTTCTTCTGTTAAAGGACTGATCCTGGATGTGATGGTGGGACCTTTAAGGAGGAGAACTTTATGGGAAGTATTTAGTACACAGGTGCACTGATCTTGTGTAGGCCCTGAATTATCCCAGAGGTAAGTTATATTATTTTTTGAAAAAGCAACAATCAAGTCTAACTGGCTGTCTGTTTTTCTGCATAAAGAAGTGATTTCTGTCTCCCACCAACCCTATAGATAGACATCAAAGCAAAAGAGACAGGGTTATCTGAGCCTCCAGAACTTTTAGTTAAATAAACATATTGTCATTAGAAAAATGATGTTCTTAAGTATTGTTATAGCAGTGTGAAGCTGACTATAACAGATTGTTATGGTAATCTCGCTAGTATCAGAATATATAAATAGAATAGATGAGTTTGGCTTCTGGAGAGCAAATCCGTGCTACTGCCCTGAGTTGAGGGAGAGCTTTCTCAATGGAACAGGACAGATAGCATCCACTCGGGCTATTTGCTTACAGGAAAATAAACCCAAAGCAACGCTGCATTCTTAAAGGGGTTCAGAGGTTAGTACCGTCCTTTGAACCAAGGGCTTCAAGTGCTGTGATTCCTGGAACACTTCCACTCACCTTGCCTCCTTACTAGGTGTAGAAGGCAGAGAGGTCCTAGAGACAGACCGCGGGTTGTGGTCGATAAGCTGGGCGATGGCGGCAGCAGGGCGGCTAGTCCACATGCTGGTAACTGACTTTACCCGCCAACAGTTCTCATGGGACCTTGTGTTTAGCTTTGGATCTGGAAAAGAGATGGTCCTTCATGCATACTCCAAAGGCACTGCTAGACGCACTGAGCTCCCCAGCAGACCCCGAAGTGCATCTTCACTGCTCTGTCCCGTAGCTGTTTCAATTCTCCATCCCAACATCATCATCAAGCTGATGGCTATTTTGAGCGCCATTCCCTTACACAAGACACTGGTCCCTTCCCTCATACTTTATGGCCCTGAAGAGAAGCTGACACATGCATTGTAGACGTATTGAAAGAAATTCATGAATTAAACTCCACTGACCCTTTTACTTGCGCTTATTTTGTAGTCACAGTGCTTTAAAGTGCCTACTGTGGCTGCAGTTCCATGGTTAAAGATGCGGCTGACATCTGTCCCACTTGAATAGGTCCAGAAACGTGTGCATGCAGTTTGAACATTTAGCAATACCACCTGGACGATGCAGGGATATGTGGCCTTATCACCAGCAGGCGGGGATCGTGTCCAGAGCATCTATTCTGACCGGGAGACTCACTTCGCAGCCAAACAAGAGTGGTAAAGGTCTGTGATTGCTGCTCTTCCTACGTGATTTAATATCTTGAAATTGCTTGTTGGGTGATGGGTGAAGGGTCTTTGAAAGAGGCAAGGCCATCTGTTCAGGAGTATGGAAAAAGACATTTTGAAATTGGCAGGGAAATGGATGGACTTGAAAGAATCATATTAAACGAAGTGACTCAAACTTAGAAAGATCAAACCTGTGTGCTCTCTCTTTATACACATCCTAACTTGAGTTGTTTGTAAGGAAATCTATGGTCCTGTTCCTGAAGTCAGGGGTGGGGATTGATAGGGAACCAACTAGGTTTGATCAGTAATGACCAAAAGCAAAGGCTGAGTTACACTACCAAGTATAGAATCTAGGCCAGGTGAGATGCTTGCTGAAATTAAAGCAACTTTAAAAGAGCACTAAGGGGGGAATGGTAGAAATACACACACAGACACACACACACACACACACACACACACACACACACACACATACATACATGTATATAAAATCGGCTAAAGACCACATGATCAGTTAAGAAATTAAGACTATGGTTATCATAGATATTCTTTGTTTATGAGTTTTAATCTTCTTATTTGTGCATATTTCAAATTTCTTTAATTTATTTCTGGTCATTCCTTTACAATATAAAATATTATTGAACACAAGAGTATATAACACAAATCTTTAACATAATAGATATTGAATTTCCATCATGGCACTCAGTCACTGCCAAGTAAGGTATCATCATTAGGAATAGGAAACCTCACCTTAGAACACTTCCTTTACTGGAGAATGGTCTCATGTGTATTTGGCTTTATGTGGGACAGATAAATGATAGACATAATTATGTCCTGTGGGTTTTTTTTATGTTCTTTAGAGCTTGTGTGTGATTTCATCAATGTGCATGAGTACCCAGTAGACAAGAAACATGCTTATAATGGTTGATATTCCTGGGTCATGAAGCATCCACATAGTTGGTTAAGTTTTATTTTAGGGTGTGGTGTGTGAATATTTGTAGATGAGTTCAGTATTTAAATCCATTTATTGATTCAAAGATATTACAGAGAGATATGTGGAGAGAGACATTGATAAAAGCCAAAGATAGAGAGACAGTAAGTAGATCAGTGGTTGCTCAGTTCTGGAAGGAGAGACTGGTGAGTAAGCAAGCCAAACACTGTAGCTTTCCATGGCATACGGACTCTTCCATAAACTCTGCTATGGTTGATCTGACATTAAATATTTACCAAATCCACACAACAGCTAGTGAACCCTCATGCCTGGTGCGGACTTCAAGTGTTCATGCGAGGCCACTGACTAAGCAAACGCGCCACTGCTGCTTGAGGATGTCGACGGTGGGCGGCGGTTGAAGCGGGTAAGAGGACATATGAAAAATCGATTTTCTTGACTCTGTTTTGTTTTCAGCCATCTCATATGGAAAGAAGGCACTGAAAAGCCTTCCCTCTTCAGATTATGGCATCTTTAGTCCATCCCACAAGCATTGCCACTGAAAACTACTATTTGGTTAAAAATGTGGTAGTGAAATGGGACTTCCTTCACAATTTTGTCTGTAAATATAAAATGATAATAAGGAAGATTATTAATTTGGAAAGCCTTTTGCAAGCACACTTCTTAATGTATTATACTCAAACAATGCTGACAGGAAACGTGTAGCAATAGAGCCTAGTGCATAAGAAATGCACCCTGGCGAATCTCTTTTTGACTGAGATCTACTAAGAGTACTTGTGGATTCAATTATATGGCATGTGGAGAGGGAGCAAGAGTAGTCCTGAGAGACAATCTCATCCATATCCCATCAAAACAAGGAGTAAGATTCTGATGAACAATGTCCCATTTCAAGAGGGATGGTCCAGGGTCTAAGTCATGCATTTGATTAGACCAATCCAGAGAGAAGTAATTATCTGCCGTTTACTTCAGGCATCCTCTGAGGATGAGTCTGTTCTGGAAGAACCTTCGATTTGAATTCAGTAACTGCAGCAATTGATTCAGAAGATAGAAATGTGCCCTTTGCTCTATGGGTAAATAACACAGAGTGTAAAAACAGTAGCACCTCTAAAAATATCCCTGGAGTTCCCCCCATTGCAACTTTCATTTCTAGAAGTTTGCAAACTCTTAACCTATGATAATTCTGAATATATAAATACCTCATGAAGCATGAAAATGTATGGATTTTGGTCTTTACATAACTTGAATGAAAGCAAATTAAATATTGGGCACAAAAGAAGGCCATCCTAAGTTGAGTAGTCATGTCAGAACCTACAAATCTCTTATAAATGAAGACATTTTACAATGGAATTAGATATAGAGCAAGCAAAAAAGTTATTATCATGCTGGGGAGGACTTTGGTTTAGTTTGGAGTGAAAAGGGTCCATAAATGAGATTGCTTGTGACTGACGTAAATTCATTTCTCTCCATGCTGCTGGCTGGCGAGTCTAAGATCCAAGTACTTGCAGATGTGGTGTTTTGTAAAGTAATGTTTTCTGTACCATCAATCGTGGTCCTCTTGCCCCTCTATTCTCACAGGAGGAAGGTGATGTATTTGTTCCTTCAGGCCTCTTTCATATGGACACTGATCCTAGCATAAGCCTCTCCCACAGGACCAATGCTGTATTAATTATCAGCACATGGCTTTGAAGAGGGGCACAGACATTCAGATGGGGCAACCTTGGCCCAGCCCAGGGCATGCATGGGGAAGCCTCCCCAGAGTCCGTATGGATTGTTACAGGCTCATAAAGAATTTGTTCAAATCACAGTCGCTTTCAAAAGGGGTGTGCATATTGGACGCCTGTGCATGCTCAAAGATGAAATCACAGAAGAAAATAGGGTTTAATTTCTGTTTTTTCATTGCATGTATATGTCTTGAGCATGTGGTTGAATACTGTGAGACATTAAGAAAGTCTCTATTACCAATCACATGGCATTGACAGGCACATATGAAAGGATATCTACAGGAAATGAGATCTTCTTCACCACACTGACTAGTAGACCTGATGCCAGTTCTTTATCTTCCACACAGCTGTCCTCTGTGTGTCACTGTGGACTTGCCAGAGAGGCACAGACCCAGCCTTGCATAGCTAAGTAGCAGAAAGACTTGTTTCAATTTTGTGGGCTCAGTTGTACTTCAGCTCTCTATTGTATGTGATCTTGTCTTGCCACTTGATGTTAATTATAGCCTGTAGCCCATGCAAATGAAAAGGAGAAGAAACATGTGATTTCAATTACAGAGCCACATCTCACAATTCCAGGCTGTCACTGCTAATGCTGTTCTATAGAGTAGGAGCCTAGCCTGGATCTGTATTATAAGCACTACTTTTTAAAATGCAGATCACAACAAAAAGGGCTGTAGTTTGGCATATTTAACACTCACATTAGAGTTTGCCCTTCAACTCCGTAGATGAACCGCAGTAAAAAGAAAGGAAGAGAGTGAGGAAGGAAGGAAGGAAGAGAAAAAGAAGACAATGTATGTCATGGAGTTCAAGTTACATTTCTTTCCTGAGTAAAGGTTATACATTCTTTCTACTTCTTTTCTCCTCTGTTTTATTTTATGTAACACAGGTGTGTGCACATACACATGTGTGAGGAAGTCAGAAGACAACTGTTTGTTTTGTCCTCAGAAAGATCATCTCCCTCCTTTTACGACAGTGTCTCAATAATCTGAAGATCACCAAGTAGGTTAGTTTCTCTGGACATGGAGCCCAGGGATCCTCCTGTCTCTGCATCCACAACCCTAGGATTACACGCATGCACCACTATGCCCTGAATATTTATGTGGGTTTTGGGAGATTATTTTCATGGGTTCTTGGGATCTGAACTCAGGTGCTTACAAGGCAAGCATCATACCAAGTGAGCCATCTGAGCTCCAAGATTCTACACATTAAGGCATTAGATAAACTGAGAACTGCTATACCATTATTAATATTAATCATCTTTTTAAATATGCCCCACCTTCTCTTGTCTTTAATGGAACATCAACATATCTATAACTAAAACACCTGGGACAATATATAGCATATATAAATATGTATCTCACGATAGTCTAGTGGTAATGTGCCCTGTTAGCTACTCTTGAATGAAACACTCACTGCTGAAATAGAAAAATAGTCATAATTAATGTTTTCATGTTGTCATAGAGCCATTTCTTATGTTCAGGACAGGTACTGAGCCAGAAGACATAGTCAAAATGGGTATTGAGCTATAACATATGCTCATGATGCATGCTAAGATATAACACATGGACACAAGAAGTACTGAGCTAGATCACATGGTCAGGATGGGCACTGAGCTCGATTGCATGGCCGGGAATGGTTCAGATCTATGACACATGGTCATTTATTTATTGTGTGTGTGTGTCATCATTTAAGTATATCTTTTTTGTCACTGTGCAAACTTTAACTTTTTGGACAGCAAATGTGAGAATGTCACTGCAGAAATCTTTGTATGGTACACTTCCTGCTCTTATTGGTGCATTTTTTTTAATTTTTTTTTTTGGTTCATTATTTATTTGTTTATTTGAGAGCGACAGACATAGAGAGAAAGACAGATAGAGGGAGAGAGAGAGAATGGGCACGCCAGGGCTTCCAGCCACTGCAAACGAACTCCAGACGCGTGCGCCCCCTTGTGCATCTGGCTAACGTGGGACCTGGGGAACTGAGCCTCGAACCGGGGTCCTTAGGCTTCACAGGCAAGCGCTTTACCACTAAGCCATCTCTCCAGCCCTTATTGGTGCATTTTGCATGAGAAAATGTAAATGTCTTTGGGATCATAAATTTCAGTCTTTTGTGAGTGTTAGTTACAAAGGTACCTAGCATATGAAAGGCTCTGTCACCCAGAAGAGTGTGTACAAAATAAAATACATTTCAGATATTTAACAATAACACTGGTGTTCAGTATCTCTCCTCATTGAGTGCTCCCAATGCACAGAGGGAAGGAAGGTCACTGGACATGTGGTGTAATGTCTGTTTCTAGTATAATGCTCCCAAACAGGAAGCACTTCTATTGACCATCCAAGAGGCCAAAAACTAATGATGAGATCTAAAATCTACATTGGCCATAAACATAGAAAATAGTTTTGAAGGGAACAGGGGAAAAAAAGTAGAAAGCAGGATAGGTAAAGGCCAAAGTTTTCTGATTTAAACATGTTAGCCAAATTGAAAGTGTTCACTGATATGCATACAGTACCCATGTTCCACTGTTCTAACAGTGAGCCAGCATTTTCTGCAAAATGACCAGCAGGCCAGACGCATGGTATTTAGATAGGGTCATCATTGTTGACAGGTCTTCCAGATTTGGATTCTGAGAAGTAAGTTTTCTCTCAGAAATGACATTGGCCACTTGTGCTGTCTGGCACACGTATATCCTGATGTGAATGATGCCTCTACTTTCAGAAACAGGAAAGGGTCAATTTAGCTCAGTAAGTGTGTCTCAGGAGGATGGAAAATCTGCTTTAGTCACATGGGTCCTTGCATGTTCCAGGACTGACAGGTACTATGAAGCAGTGTGAGTGAGATCTCAGGCATGTGTGCAGTGCACTCAGCACCCTGTGTGAGATTCCCAGTGTGACTCTTCCTCACCTTACCTAATAGTATCTATCCTTTCTGATGCACAGAGACAAATCTTTAAGCTATGTTCCATGGGGGAAGCCTACCCAAAATATCCCTAATTGATTGATTTATTGATTGATTTTGGTGGTGACATACACAGAACCATAGGATATTTTTAACTTTTGAGACTTCAGGGAGTTCATAGTCATTTCTTTATAATTCCCAAGCTCATACAAAAATAGCATGGATTGTAAATACAAATTTCTTCCCATGTCATCATAAGGTATTCAGCATTTGCTTAAATCTCCATACATATGTTTAATACTGTGAAGAGAAAGATTATTTTTATTGCCTAAGCTCCCACATTTTCATCTTTAACTCTTCTAATAGAAAGAGGAGCAAACATAATTGAAGAATTTCCTACTCTGATTTTGTTTTCATCTGTGTTATTACTGTCTTGTTGCTGTGACAAAATGCCTTACAGGAAGCAGCTGAAGGAAAGAAAGTGCTTATTCGGGTTTGCTGTTCCAGAAGATGCTTCCTTCACAGCAGGGAGAGCATGGCCACAGGATCAGGCAGACAGCTGGGCGCACTGCACCACAGCGAAGAACCACAGAGAAGTACTGGAAGTGGGGGTGGGGCTGCAAGTCCTCAAGGCCCACCTCTGCTGGCACACTGCCTCTGGTAAGTCTGCACTGCATTAAGGTTCCAAAAGTTTCTGCAGGAGCCCCACCATCTGGGAACCAAGTGTTCAATCATGGGATCCTATGGAGGACATTTCACCTTCAAGCACAACTTTAGTACATTATGAGTTATATTGTGCTTTATATTTCAAATGTGAACAATAACAAATTTGTGATGCAAAATATTTGATGACACTTTATATTCAAAACTCAAGTTAGCTGTGATTATGGTGTCATTAAATTGTCACACAATTCCAATATAATTCTCTGTCTCTCTCTCTCACTTTTGTTTCTTTGTGTTTTGGTATTTTCAAGATAGAGTCTCACTCTAGACTGGGTTGATCTGGAATTCACTATGTAGTCTCAGGGTGGCCTTGAATTCATGGCAATCCTCCTACCTCTGCCTCCTGAGTGCTGGGATTAAAGTCATGAGCACCATGTCCAGCCCAATTTAATGCTTAATCATTCCTTCATTAAATGCACTTTTAGAAACCTCAGACTCACGTTTTGTATCTTCAAAATGAAAGAGATGGAAGGATGGTTCTGTGGTTTTCTGACACAGAAAAGTTATTCCTCAGTGGAAAACCTTTACTAAAAAAGTAAAACCAAGAATTTTGTCCTTTCCTCTGTACTCCTTAAGTAACTCTTCTTTCTCAGGCTCCTCTGTCAAGATAAAAGCCTTTCGCCCTAATGATGACAAGCTCAGGCTTTTAAGAAAGAGTCGACAAGCGAAGTCAATTACGGTCTTAAGCTTTGATAATATACTCCAAGTTTTCACAGACAACTGAGAGCTTTCTCCTTTTTCACTCCACTTGCTCTATTTGGATGCAGCGGCAGGAGAAAATTCACCTTTCAGCCACTGGCACTTTTGAAAAGGATCTTGGAAGAATCCCACTTGCTCAAATGTAAAGGCAGAGAGGCCCAAGTGGCTCCTTAACAATGGCCATCAGGAATGCAGGCATGTGGACACCAGCTGGACTTCAAGTGAGCAGAGCACATTCATGATGCTGAAAATAAGTGGCCAGACCTTCATGCTGGCATGCCTAGCACTAAGACTGGGGTCTAGCCTGTGCTTTCTCTCAAGTTGAGTGAGTTGTAGACACTTGCCTTTTCTCGAAGCTGTCTCCAAATCTATCATGAGAATTAGTTCAACCTGTCTCAGGAGATTGCACAACCCTAAATATCTGCTGGGTAGAAATACAATATTTTACCAACCCACTAACAAGTAAAAATGTCAATGTATTAACTGGCTGGATTACCAACTAGCACCATGTAACCATAAAACACCCGATAAATGAATATTGCTTCTTCTTTGTAGTGAGGTAGTTAAAAATGATTATTTCACACATGTCTTATAGCCAGTTAAGTAAAGCACATGTGTCATATTCAACCCTATTTTCATCCAACTTTAATTTATATATTACTAAATGTGTTAGCATAATTGTATTGTCTGACAGCAAAACAGTCGTTTTCAGAATGCTAGGGTGGTGGTGCATGTGTGAACTGATGTTTTCTTCTTTTCATTGGAACTGGAATGCTGCCACCTCCTTTGCTGCCTCTCAATCAAGCAAGGGGAACTTGTGAATTGAGAGATTGCTGCATATGGCAGACAGCACTGAATAACCCTTCAGGGAATACTTCCTGCCAATTGTGGGTTCTAAATCTGCTTTATGCAGACATTAGTGTCCTCCATGTAGAATCAAATTCCAGCCTCATTTTAGTACAGGAAGCCTTGTTTTCCTGTTGGAAGTCGGGGTACAGTCTTTAAGCTGTGGGCATAGAACACTAAACCAACCACCACAGAATGAGGTGTCTACCAGTCGTCCTTCCCAGAATGATCAGTTAGCCAGGAATAGGAACAGTTTTGTTCTACATTTTGAAAGCCTAGCATCTAACACAATTTGTTTTTTATCTACATATAAGGACTACAAAGAAGACACCGAGAAAACATGCACCCATTGCCTGATTTGGTCTCTCAAGTTGCATGTTCACAAGAATACATTACCTAGATTCAAAATAAAAGACAGGGGGATGGAGAGATGGTTTAGCAGTTAAGTTACCTGTGAAGCCTAAGGAGCCCAGTTCGGGACTTGATTCCCCAGGACCCACGTTAGCCAGATGCAGCAGGGCGCGCACACGTCTGGAGTTCATCTGCTGTGGCTGGAGGCCCTGGAGCGCCCATTCTCTCTCTCTCTCTCTACCTCTTTCTCTCTGTCTGTCGCTCTCAAATAAATAAATAAAATAATAAATAAATAAAAATATTCAAAATAAAAGACAGAAGTCCATTTCCTAAGTAAATTACATGTACACAGCAGAAAAATCATGCAAGAAGGTTCTGGATTCAAGTCAGCATAGCCTTATCTGTATTAAAAGGAATCCATTGTAAATATTTCTGGTCAGAAGGACAAGCTATTAGAAAAGTGAGGGACAAGTGAATGGTACATAGAGCTTTTTTGTTTTTTGCACTTGAGATATTAAAACCAAGTGAGACAGGTAAACACCCAGCTGTAACAGAAGCAATTCCTAATGACTCTCGCGCCTCAAGTGGACTTAAAGACATCTGAAAAGTCAGGTCTACCAACCCTATTGTCTTCTCTCATCTTTAGTTGAGGTTGTATTCCTCAACAGTAGATCAAAAGATAATGATCTGAAGCCAGGCTTTCAGCACCTGGCAGGACATGAAGAAATAAGGCAAGGCAGGAAGCAGTCAGCCAGTGGGGGCGTTTTGAGAAGCACCTTGTTGCCTGGAATCATTTCATCGGACCTAGTGAAGGAAGCCTGGGCATCTTCACAGTGACCTTAGGACTAGAAGGGCTGCTGGGCTACTTAAAACATGTTTCCCTCCAAAATTTGATGAGGGTTTCAACATCATTGCCGAGATGAACTTTATTGTCACTAAATAAGAACTCAGCACTTACATATGGCCAGGAAGAAACCTGGGGTAAATCATGGACACAGAGAGGAAGACACTGCCTGCAGGGTTGGCATGTGTCAATAGAATAATGGCTGGCATTGCCCATGCCTGCCGAATCTTTTCTGTTGTAGCTCAGAGCATGTAAACACATTAGAACACTTAGTTACCACTTATTTCTATAGGTGATGCTGCAAGTTCTGTTCTGTTGTTACTTTCAGCTTCTACAACAAGTGGATGGAATGCCTCTCCCCCACTAACCCTACCTGTGCGTGGACCCAGTTTGTGATTAAACACATCATGCACTGAGGTGGTCTCCTCACGCTCACACTTCTCCTACTCTCTTACTCTGGCCTGTCCTACATAGGGAATGAGGTTAACCACCTTAATCTTCCTTTGTTAGACACCACCAGGACTTTCTTCGTGCCTATGAAACTGCTCTGAACTTCCAAATGTCCTCAGATACTGCATATGGCATTCTACAAAATACTTACCTTGTGGTTACTCTTCTCTACCACCTTGTAGAAAGAAAGTACCTCAGAAATTTGTATTTTTTCCATTGTATTTAAGTAAATACCTCGTATGTCAGTTTAATGCTATTTTAGAAATAGGACATGGCATCTGAAAACAACCGTGCAGTCTTCCATTTGCATTCCACTCTCCATGCACTATTTCCCTACCAGTCTATGTTGCCAACACAGTGTGCCCAGACTCCATTCCTCACAGATATCAGGCAGGAGCCTATGACATGTGAGTGTCAGAAGTTCCTGTACATGGCCTGACATCTACAATGTGTCAGTGTGAATGGTAAGAAAAAACAAGATTTTTCTATATGAAATATAAACTTACCCAAGAAATATGAGGCTTCAGTCTTCTCTTCATGCTAGAATAGCACTCATGTTTTCACATGAGGTGAAAGACCTCATATATATTAACTGGTAAAAGAGGTATGGATTTGTCTCAGTGGTCTTATCTGACATAGAAGTTGGAAAAATAAAAAAAATAAGTTTGGAATTTTAAAAAATTCTTAATAGCTAATGTGGCATAAGCCTATAAACCCAGCTCTGGGAAAACTCGACAGGAGAATCCTGAGTTTGAAGCAAGAGCAGGGTACATAATGAGATGCTATGTCAAAACCCAAAATAAGACAGAATCCTGCTGACAAGAACTATGCTCTGAATCCCATATCCCCAACATAATTTTGATGAGAAGTGCCTCAAAGAGAGCTTGGCAAGCTTGAGTGAAGTCCCAATGGTCTTGTGGGATACTGATGAGGGTCAAAAGCTGTAATCAAAGTTGCCTGCCAGTCAGCTAATGAAAAGCAAAACATAACTGGAAATGACTTCTCTGCCACATATTATAGCCACAGGGACATATTGCCCCAAACTCCACTCCCTTCTACTGTGGACACACTCCTCATAGAAAATATATGGAAAATGTGGCAATAGATGGCTGAGATTCTCAAAGGATGTCAAAGAAGGGTAAGTAGTAATACACTAAAGTGGTCTGAAAATCATGGTGAATGCTCCCAAAATGAGAACAAAATCTTGATTGGCCAGGAAAAGGAGCTATATCTGCATCTATCAAGGGAACTGGCAACCACAGGTCCTAATGATGTAAATTCTAAGAAACTCAGCCAAGCATCTCTCAGAGAGAGACAATAGAATACTTTTGCCAAAGCCAGAAGAAATAATGCCAAACTGGTTAAGAAGAGCAACACACAAGGAATCCTCCCAGGTTTTCACTATGGAAAGCAACTGTGCCTCCCCCCCCCCACACACACACACAAAGGAGAAGGTTGTTCACTGTAAACAAAGTTCAGAATTTTATTATTGTTTCTCTGTCAATGGGCTACACATCACAACTGTGATGGTTTGAATGTGAATGTATACCTCCCTATAGCCCAAGGTATTTTTTGATGTAAAACTTAATGGGAAGAAGAGATTTATTTCAAGCTTATAGACTGAGGGGAAGTTTCATCAGTGGAGGAAGAAGCTAGTCCCTTTCACAGATCTAAGCAGTGAGAAGCCAGCAACAGCTAGCACCACGCATATGAACATCCAGAACTCAAAAGTGCTGTCTCCATACCTCTGGTCTGGAATCCAGATCTGCCCCAGACATGCCTCAGTGCTGAACTGCAGGATTTTTCCCTTCAGTAACACCTCCTCTGGCGGACTACTGGAGATTTAAGCAGGAACCCATAACCTGTGTCTGGTTGGATGTCCATCCTAGCAAGGTGGAGCTGACTACAACAATGAAGAACATGACACTCTGTTTTAGTTTGTTTGTTTTTTTCCTCTGATTTTGGTTAGGTTTTTGCTTTACAAGGATGGCTTGGAGGCTCTTTGATTTCCCACTCCCTCCAAGACTGTTATAACATTGTTCCAAAGGACAGTTTAAGAAAAGTATGCTATCATACCCAAGGAGCAGATGCATTTTTAGCAACTGTAGATTCTTGAGAATAATGGCTCAGTCAGCATTAAAATAAAGTTTCTAAACATATTTCATATCTAAAGCAAAAATGAAAATATCCAAGAAGATTCTAATTTATTTTATATTTGATAGTATTCTTTTTGATATTCTACCTCATATAAAATGGAAAGACATGCCCTTCAATATTCTTTTTCTTAAAATGGCCCAAAAAGGAGAAAATCCCATTGTTCTGGACAATGAAACTCACATGATGAAACTGTAATCTCTAAACTGATGGTATAAAGAGATAATGTTATTGGAAATGATTTAGGTAATAAGAATGGAAATCTCATTAATAGAATTAAATGCTCAGAGAATTTCTCTAGCTATCTTTTCCACCATGCGAGAACATGACCTTCTTAGGGGTGTCCTGACCTTGGATTTGCTCCCTTCAGCACTATTATAAATACATTTCTTGGGTTGAAAAATTGCCTAGTGGTTAAAGCATTTGCCTGCAAAGCCAAAGGACCTCGGTTCAATTCCTCAGGACCCATGTAAGCCACATGCACAGAGTGACACATGCGTCTAAAGTTTTTTTTTGCAGTGGCTGGAGGCCCTTGTGTGCACATTTTCTTTTTCTCTCTCTCTCCTCTCTCAAATAGACAAATAAATAATATTTTAAAAATACATTTCTTCCTAAATCCTAAGAGATATTTTGTGATAACTACACAAACTAAATGGTGTTGATGAAAATGTGTGTATGAGATGAGTTCATTTAAGTTATTTAATATCAACATCTAAATTGGATAAAATGCTTTAATGGTTTACACTGATTGTCAACTTAGGAACTAGACTCACCTGGGAGGGATTACCTTGATTGAGTTAATTGAGGTGGGAAGATCCACCTTCACTCTGGGCTGGGACCCTGGATTATTATGAATGAGAGATTTGTCACTGCCCTCTGCCTCCTCCCTGTGGGGTGACTATGGCCGGACTCCAGAAGCTCCTACCCCACACCTTCCCGGCCTCAACAGACTGTAATATGAAACTACATGATGAGACAAGTCTTTCCTCCCTTACACTGATTTTTGTCAGAAATCTTGTCCCAGTAGCAAAAATATAAGTTGTGTGTGTGTGATGAAATAAACTTGACTTCAGACTATTAAAACAAATTCCCTTCTAATTATTTCATATTAAAGAGCAAAATCATGTCATAAACATTCCCTAATTCAGACATTTAATCACAAGAGCTGTACACTTATGACATTAAATGGTGTCACTTTAAAAGTCAAGACAGGGGGCTGGAGAGATGGCTTAGCGGTTAAACACTTGCCTGTGAAGCCTAAGGACCCCCGTTCAAGGCTCAACTCCCCAGGACCCATGTTAGCCAGATGTACAAGGGGGCTTCCACATCTGGAGTTTGTGAGCAGTGGCTGGAGGCCCTGGTGCACCCACTCTCTCTGTGTCTCTCTTTCTCTCTGCCTCTTTCTCGCTCTGTCTGTCACTCTCAAATAAATAAATAAATAAAAGTCAAGACAAAATGAAACAAATTAATGAATCAGTGGTAGAATGAAAAAAGGGACATCCTCCAAGATAAATTACCTCAATGACAAAGAATATCACTTATCATCAATACCCAGCCAAAGGCTTCTGGAAATGGGTCTACTCAAAGAAACTTAAAACAAAAAGGAAGGAAAGAATGAATAAATTAGAAGGTTTAAACTAAGAGAATTTTTTTTAAGTTTAGAAATTTTTGATGTTAACCACAGTTTAAAATTTGTACTAATAGGAAGAGCTAGGAATTTATATAATTTTAATAGACTTTTACTGTGAAACCAGAATCTTCTGCACTACAGATGAAATTCAAATACATTCACTCTCCACCCATAATCAAGAAGCATTCTCAAGAAGAGACCACATGAAGTCACCATCCCCATCTTCGAGACCCCAGAGTCACTTCTGAGGATTTCATTCTCTTGGTAGATTTTGCAATCAGCTTTAACTATGCTGTTATCCCTGAGTTTATCAATGTCTTTTAATTTTTGTGTAATCTGTTAGTATTCCTTCCAGTCCTTCTCTTAAACACTATGGCGAGGGAATCAGTGGTGCACAGAGGACTACATCTGAGCTCGTGCTGTGACAAATTGAGGCACATTCAACTTTTCAGTAAGAGCCGATGAGCTATAGTAATCTGTGATCATAACGGGTTTTGTCCCTAACAAGGTATTTATCACATATTGCAGAATCTGTTGTGAATTAGGACATTAAAAGGAATATGCTGACAGCTGCTTGCAGAACCCCACTGATGAGCCTGACTGCTTCTCTGGGCTCAGAAAAAGTAACTTTTATACATTTTTTCTTTTCTTTCTCTTTGAGTGCTGGCTGAAAAAGTCCTGATTTCCTGGTCACCTTGGGTTCTCTGCCTCTATGTCAGTGAATCTCTGTTCCTTCTTCTCTTCATCTGCGTGCCTGTTTCCTGTTTTTTAGACAAAGGACATGACAGCATGACAATCTACATTCTGAAATCCCACCATATATTTTGAGATAAGGAACTTCAAGCCTCATAAACTCATCGACTGGACTAAGAAAAATGACATGACTGACCTATAGGACCAAAGTGATGCAATCCCAACAGACAGTAACAGAATACAGTCAATCCAGCCTCAAATGGTCTTGAAACAACCTGAATCCATCCATTTGGATCCCCCTTTAATCATCCTCCAAGGCTTAAAAACCAGTAAGAGTGGAGACCCTAACCTTTTAAGCTCCACACTTTAGCCAGAAATATCTGGATCACTTCTGTGTCAATGTCGTAAGTGAATTTAGGTCCTACACACCTGAGAGGGAATGTTGTAGGTAAGTAGACATCAGCAGGGTTCAAGGTCACTGGGGGAGGACACTGTTATTGTTCCTTTCTTGCTTCTGGGACAAAACATCTGACTTTAAGCCACTGATGGAGGAAAGTTTTTAATGTTGGCTTACAGTCTTGAGGGGAAGCCTTGTGATGACAGGGAAAAGCACAGCATGAGCAGAGGGTGGACATCATCTCTGCTGCAGCAAGTAAAACCTAGCAGCAGAGAATGAGCTGAGCTCTGGCAAGTGGGAACTAGCTTTTTAAAAAAAAACAAAATTGTCCATTTTTATTTATTTATTTGAGTGTGACAGATTGAGAGAGAGAGAGAGAGAGACTGGGCACGCCAGGGCTTCCAGCCACTGCTAACGAGCTCCAGATGTGTGCACCCCCTTGTGCATCTGGCTAACATGGGTCCTGGGGAATCGAGCCTCGAATCAGGGTCCTTAGGCTTCATAGTCAAGTGCTTAACCACTCTCCAGCCCAGAACTAGCTTTTAAGAGTCCTAAGCTCACCCCTAATAATATACCATTTCCAGAAAGACTCCACCTCCCAAATTGCCATTAGCTGGAAACCAAGCATTCAAAACTCATGAGTTGGACTGGAGAGATGGCTTAGCAGTTAAGATGCTTGCCTGTGAAGCCTAAGTACTCATGTTAGATCTCTCTCTAGAACCCACATAAGCCAGATGCACAAAAGTGATGCAAGCACAAGGTTGCACATGTGCACTAGGTAGAACACACATCTGGAGTTCAATTGCAATGGCTGTGGCCCTGGCATGCCAAATTTTCTCTTTCTCTGTCTCTCTCCCTCTTTCTCTTAAAAAAAAAAAAAAAAAAACTGATGAACTTATGGGTGACAGTTTCTTCAAATCACCACAGACACCATCTCCCATTTCCCCCTTCAGTGTTGCCTAGTCTCAGAATATTCCTCCTTCATAGTTTAGATCTCTGTCTTTGCCCCACAAACATTTTCCTGGATTCACATTTAAAATCTGCCTGTTGGGCTAGAGAGATGGCTTAGTGGTTAAGCTCTTGCCTGTGAAGCCTAGGGACCCCATCAAGGCTCAATTTCCCAGGATCCACATTAGCCAGATGCACAAGGGGTCACATGCATCTAGAGTTTGTTTGCAGTGGCTGGAAGCCCTGGCATGCCCATTCTCTCTCTCTCTGTCTCTCTTTCTGTCTCTCTCTCCTTCTCTCTGTCTGTCACTCTCAAGTAAATAAATAAAAATAAACAAAAAGTTATATTAAAATCTGCCTGCAATGAAACTTCCCAGCCCCACACACCCCCTTGACATCTTTAGGCTAACTTCCATGCCCAACATGCAGGCCATGATCTTTTACTTAATGCTCCTCCTTGCACAGAATCAACTCTGTGAGCCCAGAAATGTGCCGCCTGTGCTCAGCAAGCTCAGATGATAGCGAAAGCTCATTCGGAATTCAAAAGGGTTAATGGGTATTTGTGACAGGGAAAAGTGACATATATCAGTAAGACGGTGGATTCTTAGATTCTCTGCTTGAAGCAACAAAATAGTTTGGGAAACAAGGTTTGTACACATAAAAGATTACTTAATAAAATCAGTACATTGCACAAATTAATAACATAGTGACAATGTAAAATAGCACAATCTATAGGTTGACAATATGGCCTTGCTCATCTTAATGTAGTCAGCAGACAAAAGAAAAGACGAACTTCCCCAAGGTCACACAGCAATACACATGTAAAATCATTGTATAAACACAGAACAGTAAATATAGGTTCTAAAGAGCCAATGTTTGAATTTACAATTTTTTAAAAAATTGAAATTATATGAGAATAATTATAGAGGATTACTTACTTATCATAGTATTCACTACATCTAGCACTTTGAAGATACTTAATATTTTTAAATTTCATTGTGTTTATTATGAGAGGAGACTATTTGGAGTAAGCCAGTAATAAGATTTATACTTAGAAATACTGCAGTAAAACACTAAATGACAGTTTGGGACAGATAAGATATGAGGACTGGAAGGCCACTGGCTTTGTAACTAATTTGGAGACAGCTTTAGGCTCACAGGAATAAACAGGGAGCTGAGTTCCCCCTCACACACACTGTCTTCTCTCTGACCTCAGTTTTCCTGATATTGACATCTGGCCCTGGAGAGAGACATGGGCTATCATTGATTAGCAAAGTGTGAAAATATTTTTAGCTAAAGCCAATAGTTTTCATTAGACCTTTTAAAAATATTCTTTGTGTTTTGCTAAACCTGAAATAGAATCATGCCTTCATTACAGTTTCCTGCAGAATAATTTCATTTTATTCAAAACATTTTGTTTTTCTACAGCATCCCTTCCTATCTTCTCAATCCAGTACCCCCTACCAAACTTTCATTCTGAATTATCATGATATTCAAGGAATAGTTCAAGTGGTGATGATTAACCACAGAACAGAGAGAATGAATCCTGTTCTCTATCAACTGTATTCTACTGGAGGGACATGGGAAAAGTACTCCAAAATTTATCAATCTTTTCGAAGATTCAAAACTGGGACACTGGGTAAAAATGTCATGGGGGAAGTACTTTAGACTATGCAGTAAGGAAAGACTCCGGGAGGGGATTGTTGAGACAAAGCTGAGTGACCACAAGTGGTGGACACTGCCAAGCATGACAAATGAGCCGTCCAGAAGAGAGGAGGAGACCCGTGTGCAAAGAAAGGCAGAGGTGGGGAAAGAAGTCAGTCTCTGTGAGTAACAGAAAAATACTCTTGAGCAATCATAAAGAACTACCCTCTACCCCCACAGGAGCAATGAGCACATGCAGCACGCAAATGTGTCATTTACTAATTCTTTCTTGTCTTTCTGCTGAAGAGAAAAAGAGGTGTCAATCACAAGCAGAAGGTTTGTGGCAGAAGACTGGGGCTGCTCACACCCACACCATCCTCACACCTGACAGCAGAAAGAAAATCAAAAGGCAGCTATGGGCAGAGCCGAAGCCTCTAGCTCTGTGGCTGAGAAGGCCCTTGCTAAAGACAGGATAGTTTGAGCATCAACAAAAATCCTTATCAAGTGAATTCAAAACACCCAGAAAATTAAAATGCATGATTTTATAATATTTTTAAAAGCCTGATGTTTTCTGGAGGATTAAATGAAATCAATTAATTATTTTCAACATTCAGCAATCAAGTGAGAGGACTAACATTGAAAAGAAAGGCAATATGTGAGCAATATAGTCAATGCCCAATATATTGGGAGAAATATGCTTGAATATTGGAGTATAAAATCTTCTAAGACAGTGAGGAGCATTGATTCTGACAATGAAGCATGAGGTATGAGCTGGTTGGTGGTGTGATTAACAAAAAAAGAAGAAATTAAAACAACAGTACTTATTTCTAGTAATTATTAAACCTAGGAAACCTGAAGAAAAAGAAGTTAATTAGCCGGGAAGAGCACAAACATGGTCTTTATCATTGTCAAATCAAAACTGATGAAGAAATACAGCATGATGCTTTCAAGCACTAAATGGCTACATTTGACTTCATATTGTACACTTTGAATGCCAAAAGTTAGCATGGTTTTATGACTTAATCCACAACGCAAATGCAGTTGCAGCCGAGGCTAATACTAAATAAATTAAAATTTGTTTCTTCCATGTGAGGCTAAGAAAAGTGCAAATTGAGTGATTCAGGGGTGTAATTGTGCTTTTGAATTATTAATTCTAGATGAATAAGAATGAAAGGACATTGGCAAAACATTACCAATAGGTTGTAAGTAATGATAAGATGCTGGAAATTTTGGAGTAAGAATTTCAGTATATATGAATGTAATGATATAACCTGGAGAGCACAGGTAGTGTGTGATACTGAAAATTTAAATTTCACAGGTGTGAATCATTTCTGTGGGCAAAAGCAGAAGATGTGAGCGTGGGAGCCATGGCTTGGCAGGGAATAAGGAAATGGTTACTGTCATGAATTATTTAAAGACTCTGAGGGGCAGGGTTGGGCCCATGTATTACATTCTTAGTGATGCTTAAATAACCAAGGATGACAGTAGAAGAGGTAGCGTGTGAGGAGACCCTCTCAGAGAGCTCCCAGCTGGCACTTGACCATGTGGGCATGAGACACTGATAGAAGCAAGAATACAGAACCAGGCATGGCTTTAAGTAAAATAATATGATTTCTAGGAAGAATGAAAAGATTATTATCAGGAAGTATATGAGGTTAAACCACTTAACCTCAATCAGTCAGAAGAGTAAATAGAGAATGAAAGTAGTGAGAGAAGGTGTTGACTAAAGTAGTGAAATGATCATGACCTTTATGTCTCGTAAACAGCAAAGCGTTATTAATGCACTCAGACTCCGCTCTGCAGTTGTAAGCTTCACAGACTACCTCATTCTCCTCACTCACTTTGTAGAAGTGTTAGGGCAATGAAGAATGATAAACTAAACATGAAGATTCTATAAACTGTTTCATCCTAGGTTATTTAGGTTCGCTTTGTCTTCCATATATTTAAATACTGAGACAGGCTCTACATGTTAAAGGCTCATTAGCATAAATGGCATCAACACAAAAGCAAAGGGTTATTTTATTCCCAAGTATTATGGAAATGTGAATGGTTCTCTCCTTGATTAACATGTGTGTGTGTGTGTGTGTGTGTGTGTGTGTGTGTGTGTGTGTTATGTGCATGTGACATAAGTGTTCGTATGTGTAGTTGCACACAGCTGCATGCACGTGCAGAGGTCAGCGGTTGATTTCAAGGGTATTCCTCAACTCTTCTCTGCTCTTTTTTTTTTTTTTTGAGACAGGGCCTCAACCTGAACCTGGAGTTTATAGATCCTCCTAGAGTAGCTGAAGTGAGCTGCTTTTTCAAGCTCTCCATCACTGGAGGTTACAGACATGCACCACAGCACCTAGTATTTTGTTAAGTTCTGGGGATTCAAGCTCAGCCGCTCATGCTTGCTGCAATAAACACTTTATCTACTGAGTCTTCTCCCCAAACTCTTGTCTGAGTTTTGACTTAACACCATTGTGGAATTACATGGATTCTGCAAATCTTAAATTACTTTGTTGAGATTAATTTTGTCATCTATAATGTGTTGCTTTGATTCAGGTGTCCCCATAAACTTAGGTGTTCTGAACGCTAGGCTCCCAGCTGATGACAATTTGGGAATTATCTCCATCTTTGATATTTATGCATTATATTTTTCTCTCTTGATACACACACACACACACACACACACACATATATATCACATACATGCATATATTTAACACACATACACACATATATATGGTCTTTTTTTAATTTTAGTTATATTTATACTAAAAGGATGGTTTTTAAATATTCTATTAGTTAAGTACTGTCTTTGGGGGATGAATTATTTTCCCTCTGGGATTTCAAAAGGTACTTCTTTATTTTGCTTTCCATTTTGAGCATTTTCATCAGCTACAAATTCTAGGCTAACTTTGAGCTTTCAGCACATCCAAGTGGGCACTTCATTGCCTCTCACTTTTCTTATTTCCAATGAAACCTGGACATCTGAGTCCTTAACTGTTTTTCCTCCTCAAGTGCATTGTATCAGTTTGGCCTCCATCTGTGTGAGTCTTTGTCTTTTTCTTTATCTCCTTTTTTTTTTTTTTTTTTTGAAATAAAATTATGTTTGGGTGGTACTTCCTTTTCTGTGTGTGTGTGTGTGCATGCACATGTGCACACACGCGCATGTTCTTGGGACTTACTGTTTCTTTGGGTTTGTAATTCTTAAATTTGAAAACAGGTTCAGGATTTCACTATTTATTATTTTCTTATCTCTTTGCATTTATATATTTTTATGCCTTTAAGTTTGCTAGGTTTGATCTTCCATGTTTAATATACTATTAATCCTATCTGGTGTATTCTCTGGCTCATATATTGAAATATTCATCTGTAAATCTAAAGTTTACTTTAAATACACCCCATTCGTACATTTAATGTTTGAGTTATAAAGATTTATGACCTCCATGTCAGTTTCAAAGGTTGGTTTTCACCACAATGTGTCTTCTATTTTCTGCTTCTGTGGATGTTTGACAATTTTCATTAGATTCCAGAAACTGAAATTTTACCTTTTCCAGGGATAGATATTTTTGCATTTCTATAAATATTCTTGAGTTTTGTTCTGGAATTAACTTGAGTTACTTAGGAACAATTTGTTCATTTAAAAAAAGTATTGCTTTTAAGTTTTGTTCAAAGGGACAGAATAATGCTAAGACTAAGATACTATTTTCAAGCATGAAGCAGAGACTCTTGTGAATTATATCCCCAGTGCTTCACACACTCTCAGATTGTTGAGTTGGACTATCGGAAAGAGACATTATTCAGCCATTTGGTGAGTTCTGAGCATGACTTTCCCTAATACTTTCGGTAACTTTCCTGCAAGTACTTTCCCCACACACAGTGATCATTGCTCAAAGTGGACCATCTCCCAGTGTGATGTATATCCTCTGTGCATCCTGTTCCTCCCCCACTGTGATAAAAAGCCACTATGGACACTTCAGACACAGCTTTATTGTCTGGGAACAGCAGGACCTCCCAGGACAGATCATGTGCTGAGGAAGATAGTGATACACAAGAGTGAGGTTGCATCTTATTCCAAAGTGATCATCACCTGAGACTCAGACTATCTCCCCAAGAGATGTCAGCAGTAATGAATTCTTGATAGCACCTGGCAGATCCAGAGCTGAGGCAAAGACCAACCAGGCTGCTCTACTGGACGTGCCTCCCATGACTAGCCAGCTTCTTCCACAGCCAATCTCCTTGAATAAGCCACCTCCCTCTCCTTCTCAGTATTCCTCGTCTCCTTAACTGATCTTTGGGAATGAAAGGCTGACATTAACTTTTGGGGACTGCTGAAACCCAAGGTTTTGACCACAAATCTCTGGTTACAGAATGTGTCCCAATTCATTCACATATTTTGTGAATACGGACTTGGGTTAAGAGAAAGCACCCTTTTTATATATTACAAAACCATTGCATATCAAATAAAACTATGTCAACATTACCTTAAGTGACTACATAAGGAGAATGGGTCTCTAACCCATACCCAAGTAGAGGCAGTCTCTTTCTTTCTTTCTTTCTTTCTTTCTTTCTTTCTTTCTTTCTTTCTTTCTTTCTTTCTTTCTTCCTTCCTTCCTTCCTTCCTTCCTTCCTTCCTTCCCTCCCTCCCTCCCTCCCTCCCTCCCTCCCTCCCTCCCTCCCTCCCTCCCTCCTTCCTTCCTTCCTTCCTTCCTTCCTTCCTTCCTTCCTTCCTTCCTTCCTTTCTATTTTAAGGTTGTTGTTTTTCAGTTTTCATCCTTCATGAGAAGGAGTGTACAACTATATGTCAACATATTGTACATTTTTCACTTACAAGAAAATGACTCCCACTTGTTTTTTAAATTTTTCATGCACCTTGGCATTTTATAGCTAAAAAAGTATATTGCTTCATCTTGGCTCTTTGCTATTATCTGAAACCATCTTTTTAAACATATTTTTAAAACTTTTAAAAAATTTATTTATTTGGGAGAAAGAAAGATGCAGGAAGAGAGAGAAAAAATGGGTGCTCCAGGGCCTCTAGCCACTGCAAACAAATTCCAGATGCAGCCACCACCTTGTGGATTTGGCTTATGTGGGTCCTGGGGAATCAAACTGAGGTCCTTTGGCTTTGCAGGTAAGTTCCTTAACCACTAAACCATCTCTCCAGGCCCTTAAAACTGTTTTAAATAATTATTTTTGTTAGCAGATATTTGTTTACTGCCTAGTGTCTGTCATACACAAAGCGTAGATGAATGCATATTTTTCATAATTACATTGTAAGTAGGCATGATTATATCCACCTTTCTTATGGAAAACATGACTGATTTTTACACACAGTCAAATGCAAGATTAACCAATTTGCAAGCAGTCTTCTGATCTATTTTGTTCAAGAATCTGTCATTGCAAAGTGTGATTGTTCATGGAGATTAGACATTTGTTTTTGAAATGGCTAATTTCTTGATAAGAAACCAAGGTCCAAAGAGATAAAATACCTTACTTAATGTCATGTGATTGACAAATAACATAGCATTTGGACTTCCAATCCAAAGTGTTTATCTCATCTATGTTGAAACAAATAGCAGTTAAAACAATAGTCAATCACTTCAGAAAAATCTCACTAACTTATCTTGTGGAAGCAGGAGGTCTAGGAACAATTTACACTATTGTTAAAGAGTTTTCTTCTTTCCTTAGAGAGATTATGCCTCTTCTTTGTTTTAAATTTTCAAAAGGTGTTATATTAGCTTTTGTAATCTGACACTTTTGAAGTATAAATATAATATTAGAGTGTATTGCAAGAAATATGTGTTCTCATTAATGATTATTCTTTGTTCTCTTTGGTTTTATGAAACAAAATCTTTTGTCATGTGAAAAAAAATACATTAAATAAACACTTTAAGAAATGCAATGGTCTTCACTTGCAAAAAGTAGTTAGGATGGGAGGAAGAATCAAAATTTAAATTATTTTTGATAGATACCCAACCAGTATTTGCATCATGTCATTGTTAGATCTGTCTCCCTAACCTACACACATCTTTCTGAGAGGTTTATTGAAACCATGTCAGTTATAATTGATATAGTCTATGGGTTATAGTTTGAAAAAAATAAAAAAAGAAGTTTCAGAACATTCAGCAACAACAAAATTGTCAAAAATGGAAGCATAAGACCAGAGATGTAGTTCACTTGCAGAATACTTTCTCTTTTTTTTTTTTTTTAAGGTAAGGTTTCACTCTAGTCCAGGCTGACCTGGAGTCACTATGTAGTCTCAGGGTGGCTTCGAATTCATGGTGATCCTCCTACCTCTGCCTTCCCAGTACTGGTATTAAAGGTATGTGCCACCATGCCTGGCTCAAAAGTTTCTACCTTATTTTTTTTAATATTTTAATTTTATCTATTTGAGAGAGAGAAGCACAGAGAGAGATGGAGGGGGAGAGGAAGAGAGAGAGAGAGAATGGGCATGCAAGGGCCTCTAGCCAGTGCAAATGAACTCCAGATGCATGTGTCACATTGTGCACCTGACTTACGTGGGTCCTGGGGAATCAAACCTAGGTCCTTTGGCTTTGCAGGCAAGCGCCCTAACTGCTAAGCCATCTCCCCAGCCAAAATTACTTTCTTATCCTACAGGAAATCTTGAGTTTTATGCCATGCACCCCTTGTATTGGGTATGATGAGAAATAATTTGTAATCCTGACACTCAGGAGGTGGAGGCAGAAGGTTCAGGAGTTCAAGGTTGCCCTCACCTACATAGCACATTAAAGACTAGCCTGAGCTAGACTCTCTTAAAAAGGGAAAATGGCAATAGCAAGAAATATCAAAAATACTAAGGAAATAAATGTGGCAAGTACTATTTTATAATCCTATTTTTTCTCATCATATTTCATTGTCACAATAGCCATACTAAGTGGCAATGCCTTTGTTGTCCACTTCAGTTTGATAAAAGCATCTTGCTTCATAGACTTCGGTTAATGCCTGTGACATCTCAGCTGTCATTGAAGGAGTCCGCTTTGTCACCGAGATCCCTCTCACTTTTATTCCTGTGAACTGAAATGATGCCTTTGGTAATGCACGTTTTAAAACTGCTCTAATGTACTTCACAGTTATACTACACGGTCTTCATGATGGTTTAAAACTGCATTTTGTCTCAAGACCCACATGGAACGTTTTACTTAACTAAAACACCTGAGTTTACTATTGGAAGCTTACGTTCCCCAACATGAACTTTTCTTGGTTGTAGACATCACCTTATTTAGCAATAAGGTGTTTCACTCTCAGAGATGATTCTTCCTTACTGTTTCCCCTTTCCATATCAATAACTTCAATTTTCATTTATAACAAATCAGGTATTTTCATTGACTTTTCATCTTGTCAACACCCCTTTACTAGTGCCTAACTCATGCCTTACTCTATTTTATCTCATTGAAACACATGTGGCTTGGGCTTGTTTACCCATATCTTTCTTAAACACACTCACGTAAGGCCAGGTGTAGTAGGAAACTACTAAAATGCATTCTTGGAATTACAGCATGTGGATGGCAGACACAGAAGGACAGGAGTCCACTTTCAGCTGCATAGCTAGTGTGAGTTCAACCTATGCTATATAACCACTCTCTCAACAATAAACATAAACAACAAAGAACCAAGTGAAAGGACATGTGGCAGGACAGATAGGTGATAGACATGTTAGATTTATTCATATGTCATATTTTACCTATAGAGGAATTTTAAGCTAATGATTAAAAACATGGTTTATGAGTCCGACAGTCCTCATTTTAGTTTTCTTGGTTTTTGTTTTCACCACTCAGAAGGACCTTTGGGCATTACTTAATACTCTGAAACTAAGTATTGCCAGCCTTCAAGTGGAAATAAAACTTATCTGTTACTATTTGCAGATGGTTCAATTAAATGAGACCCTACATATGCAAGGTCAATGCATTGCATTAAGTACAAAACGATGCTTCTGCCTTCATTGTGAAAGTAATAAATGTTAAGTTATCTAAAGAAGAAAGACACCTCTTTCTAGCCCTGGAAGGAGATCAACCTTAAATAACAAAACCTTTCGTAGGTGTGAAATTGCAATGCCACGGGCCACTGTTAGTAGGTGTAGAACTGGAACGTCATAATTGTTGCTCAGCCAGTATCATTGCAGCCTGTAGGCTGCACCTCTGGGGTTAAGTTGGACTCCTGATTGTGAATCCACAGTCAGAAGTTTGCATCCCTGGGTTATGCTGACCGTGACAGTCCTTCCTGTGGTCACAGCACACTGTGGTGGAAGGCATGGCACAGGACAGGGTGGCATGGAGTGCACGCGCCCTGAACACAGCTCACTGCTGGGAGAGCAGAGAAACTCAGGGTGACATTTCCAACTTACCATTGTAAATTTGCCAGCCAAATCAGGTTCTTCCTGGGGCATGGTAAGCGAGTAGATGGAAAGGAGCAAAGGCAGTGGGACAGCTGTGACTACGGAGTAGAAACAGTTGCATGGAGAGCTACGTCTGCCAGAGTAATGAAAGACGCATCATGTGCACTGATCCTAACCAATGCAAAATAAATGCTAACAACTTTAACTTTCTTGATTTATCTTCCACAATAAGTTGTGATTTATCACCAAAAATGCCTTATCATCAGTAAACTCAGAATTTTTTTTTAAAAAACCTCCTTTAATACTACTCTATTCCTTTGACGTTTATTGATCCTTTTTTTTTTCTTTTTTTAGTGCAATCTCTTCCCAACCTTCTGAAATTTTATCATTCCAAAACAGTTTGCACCAACAAAATGTGTTTTCTTATCTCGAATTATTTCTTCAGTCAAAAGTGTTTCCTCTTCTGTGCCCTGGTTAAGTGTTAATTCATTTCTGAATTTTTTAACATATTTTTTTTATCATTCATTGTGCTTTGTATGAAACAGTTGTCCTCTTACACACCCTCTACCTCACCCCAACTTTGCTGAGGGTCTTTTGCTATCAGGTTATTAGGGTTCATGGTGGGGACCAAGAGGCCACAGTCACTCTCTGAAGGGATTCTGATGTGAGGGACACATGTTACTGAGGCTATTTCCTGAATCTTGACTGAATATGTATTCCATCTTTTAAGAGATGATTCAACAACCCAACCCCATGAATTACATTTTAAAAATCTTTGACAATTGATTACAGTTATACAAGCATTTCCATTCTCACACCATCAACAGGGAATCACCACCGTGCATACTAAGTAGAAAGTACTGAATTTCTGCTTGATGGACATGAATTAACTCACGTTTATTTCTATCTCCAATTGATATTCTATGATTATTAAACATTATTAAATATGTATTCTATGTGCTATACCAGACACTGGTCATTCATGTGGATTTAACAGAAAAGAAAGATTGGCAACAATTTGTTCTCCCATAAATATTATTAAAGTTTTTAAATCAGCAGTTTTCACTCTGTTATGACAATTCCCATGACTTTGGCTTATAAATGGAATTTTGAGAGAACTGCTGTTCCCGAAAGTCAAAGGGCAGATTTTTATGAATTTGTACCCTCCTTCTCAGACAGACACTGTAGAACTTTCATTAGCTCTATTCCCTCAAGCCTCGATGAGTCAGTAAAATCTAAATTTCTTATTCCCCCCATGGAATCATATCATCATAGAGTTACAGCCACTATAAAAGTGCATCTAAATAATACACATTATTTAGTGGTTATTCCAAAGGTAATAGAAACCAGCTGGCTTCCCAACGCCTCATTCACTAAGGGGAGTCAGATTTATGAGGTTGTAGGCACATGATCACCCCGTACTCTGAATAATTAGGGTTGGGTGGGAGTGTACAGAAGGAAGCATCTTTTAATGAATAGGCAATCCATCAGACACTGCTTTTTTAATGTTCACAGGGCTTTGATAGGATAGGCATGTCTGAATCCTCTGCGGAAACATTCATTGCAATGATGGGATGCAGATAAAACCATTGGCTCCCACCCTTTTCCCAGCTCAGGTTTCTACATAGGAGAAGGATGAGCCTGTTTTATTGGGAGGAGAAAAGGGAATTAAACTTTATGGAATCATAACAGACTGGAATGGTCCAGTGCATCACAGATTGCATGGGTTAGCTTTCTGTGATGCTGAATTCTATAGCACAGACTAAATGGAAAAAAAAAAATTGGGGGCTGGAAATATTGCTCAGTGGTTAAAGGTGCTTGTTTGCCTCTTGGCTCAGGTTCAATTCCCCAGTACCCACATAAAGCCAGATGCACAAACTGGCACATGCATCTGGAGTTCATTTGCAGTAGTAGGAGACTGTGGTGCACCCATTCTCTCCCTCTCTCTCTCTCTCTTTCTGTCTCTCTCTTTGTGTGAGTATGTCCCCATCTCTCCCTCCTTGCAAATAAAAATAAAACAAACATTTTTAAAAATTGCATCAGCCTGACTATAATAAAATATTAATATTTAAATGGTAGAAATACATGGTAAAATATTGATGCATTTTCTTCAATATAATTTTTGCACCTCAATCTGGGTATGGTGGATTGGGAGGTGGAGGTGGAAGCAGGAAAAGTTACTTTAAGTTCAAGACCAGCCTGAGTTGTATAGTAAATTCCAAGTCCATCTGGGCTGCAAACTAAGACTCTGGGTTAATAAAACAAACATCAGGACTGGGACGATGCTGCATGGATAAAATACTTGCTGCACAAATACAAGGACCTGAGGTCAAGTCCCCAAATCCATGTTGAATGGCTGGGGAGAAGAAGAGATAGGCTCCTTAGAGGACTGGAGAGCTGGTCTAGCTGAATCAGTGGGCTTGATATTCTGTGAGAGACCGTATCTTTTAAAATTATGCGCTATGCCACTGAGGAGGACACCTGATACTGACCTCTGACCTCCACACATGTGTGTACACATGTTCCCATGTAACCACGAACATGTGTGCTCCCGTTCACAGCAGGACACACACACACACAAATGCACAAGTAAAATAAATCAACATAAAAATGAATTTTGAATCTTGATCGTTTGCTAGTGCAGTGTTTTGTTAAATTAAGCATTTGGGTTCATGCTATGAGACAGAATCATATCCCCGATCCAACATGTGAGTCACACATCCTGACAATCATAGCGCATGTGCACACACACACACACACACACAGTTTGTTACTTATACTGATATTTCCAAAGTGTGAACTCTTCGGACCCCAAGACAGTCAGGAGGTGGTTTAAGGAGGCTGGGACAAGGCTAGTTTGGGATTTTACAGGTGGTCTAATCCTGCATGATTTGAACTTCCTGTCCAAATGGCAGAAAGAAGCAACGTGAAAGGTTTTTCGCTCACCCGCACGTGAAAAGGGACGAGCAGAGGCAGGGGAGAGGCCTACAGCTCATCAGAAATACAGGAAGGAGAACGCAGCTGGGTATTAGAAAACTGGGGAAAGCTGACACAGGTAACGACCTCACGACTCCGAACGTTCACATGCAGATCGTACCGAAGGCACGATTCTTAAGAAAGCACGGGGTTTAACAAAGAGCAAGTTGCCAGGATCTGTCCATGGGTCGGCGCCGCCCACGGTTTGCAGTGTTGGCTGAATCTGCGGCGTCGCCGCTCCGCGACCCGACGGGGTTCAGACTCCCGGGGTGAGGAGCTGCTCCATCAGTCGTGATCCAACTGGCAAAATACTTTTCAGATATGACGGTAAAACTCTAAGACTCTAACTCAGTTATCTGCCCAAATAAGTCACAATGCCATCAGATGTAAGACAAGCAGTGACACGGGACAAATAATTTCATCAGCCCACCGCACATGGTCGCAGGCAACCGGGATTCAGAAAGAGGCAGCCTGGGCTCAGCTGCCGCCGCAGCTCTGCGCCTTTGCCTTCGGAGCCGCACTCAGGCACGTACTTGGCTGAAAGAAAAACGCTTTTCTTGGCATCTTACGAGCCCTGATGGCCCTGCTTAAGTGTTTACCATGGGCTCAAACGTTGACACTAGCATCCTGTTGCTGCTAGGCCACTGATTTTGCTCTGTACTCTATCACAGTTTATTCACACATATGTCGCCTTCATCTTAGGCCTTATTGGGGAAATTAAATGCACCACTATAAAGATTCTGTTCTCTCAAGATTTTTCCCCCCACTGGAACACAACAAGAAAGGAGGGAGGGAGAGAGGGAGGGAGGGAGGGAAGGAGAGAGGGAGGGAAGGAGGAAAGGAAGGAAGGAGAAAAGAAAAAGAAAAAGAAAAGACTCCTTCTAGATTCTAGGATCAACCACCTGTCTATGCCTCAGGAGATAGGAAGCTTTTGTATCTGCTATCAAAATCCACACACATGACTACCAATAGTCCCACTGAGGAAGGCCCTCAGTGGGATGGGAGCAGGAGATAAAAGACTTAAGAATATAATCCAATCGTTATATTGAAATATGTTCATATAGGAAAGTTCACAGTAAACACAATAATGTGAGGCTTTACTTGGCTCTGGCTTCTCACAGGCAGGAGCTCACTGTGCCCTCGTCCCTTTCCTCCTCTTAAGCCCTTGAAGTTCAATCTATCATCTAATAAGATCTCACTAACCCTTCTTTTATTTTTTTTTATTTTCATTTTTTACTAGTACCCATTCATGTGTTATGATTATTGATACCTGTAGATTTAATTTCCTACTTGTTATGTGAATTTGAAATAATGCTTCTTGGTGTTTTCAGTTCTGAAAAGCTGAGACATTGAGGTGGTTCTATGAACCTCAGAAATGGTCATTAATAATTTTTTTTTGTTTTATTTCTGTTTTGCTTTTTTCCCAACATCTCATTACCTGAGCTAGTCCTCCTCACTGTGTGGGAAGCTGTCATGGCTGTGTCTGACAAAAAGGCACCCTTCTTGTACTCCTGACTGTCTAGCCTCCACATCCCAAGTGCTAGGGTTATAGGTATATGCCAGCCCAGGGCTTTCTCTGTTGTTTAACTTGACACTAAAGAACTTAGTCTTGCTCAAGAATATCTTCACTGGGCTACCATCACATTCAACAAGGCACTTTCAATGTTTGGGGCTTCTTCTAGAAGGAATTCTTATAATTTGCAGAGTTGCAAAATGATATCAAAGCTGACTATGGGAAATTAATGTGAGGATCACTTGAACACCAGATTTTTCACTTGAAAAATGCTTGCTCTTTTCTGAATTAACAATCATGGAAATCAATTTGGGTGATAGCAATAACCTTCGACTTCTCCGCAGTAAAATGGCATCTGTCATCACTATTCAGATAAGAAGAGATACAATTAGCTAAAGTGATTTAAAACTCATTTGCCATCTTAGTCATTAGAGTGGCTCCAAAATTATCCACTAAATACTCCAAAGACAAAGAAATTTATTTGATGTTGGTATGAATTCAGAACACAATTTATGAGACACCTGCTATCTTGGTGTCAACTGTAACTGATTGTAAAGTGATATACTTACATACACAATCTGAGAAACCAATGTGTACACTCATAAAACAGCCAACAAAATAAAATTTACGTAAAATGTATGATTAATATCTCATTAACTACCAAAAATATGCATTAGTCAAAACTATTTTAAATAATTTTATACACACACACACACACACACACACACACACATATATATATATATATATAAAGTTTAGGAGAAATTTAGTAATGTTCAATTCCATATACTATAAATATAAAGTAAATATGTATTTTTCATAACATCTTAATTATTTATATATGTATATCTGTTATTCTTCAATCTTCAGAATTAAATATTTTCTCCCCAAGTATTCTTTTTGCTTAAGTAACATATCAAACAAATTCTACAATCATTTTTTGAGTGCAAAGAACAGGGCACCTTTTTGAATCTTTTTGTTTTGCCTCGTGTGTGTGTGTGTGTGTGTATCCTTGGTTATATGTGTGTAGATACACATGGGTTGCAGCTACATGTGCATATGAACACATGCTTGTGGAGGACCAAAGCCTACCTCAGAGTTCTTCCTGTGCCGCTCTGCACCTCATTGTTGGAGCCAGGGTCTTTCACTGAACATGGCACACACCAATTCATTCCTGGCATTTTTATATGGGTCATGATATTCCATCTCAGGTCCACAGGCTTCCACAAGCAATACATTACCTCCTGAGCCATCTCCCCTGCTTCCCTAAATCATTTTACTTATTTTTTATTTCTCCTGCATATGACAAGAGTAATTCTCTGGCTGGAGAAATGACTCAGCCATTAAGGCACTTGCCTGTGAAGCCAAAGGACCCAGGTTCAATTTCTCAGGACCCACGTAAGCCAGATGCACAAGGTGGTGCATGTGACTGTAGATCTTTTGCTACAGCTGGAGGCCCTGGCATGCCCAATCTCTCTCAATCTCTCATAAATAAATAAATAAAAATAGAAAAGAGTAATTGTATGTAGTTAGCATCAGAAGGAGTGAGTGGCCAAACTTCTGAAGTAAAAATAAAAGTCACCTATTTAATTCAAACCTTTATAATGAAAACTGTTTTATGAAAAGATCATATTCTGTTCAGTTCTTGCTGGGACCTAAAGAAGCAATGAGTGGCAAACTCGGCAATCACTCACATGTGTTACAAAATGTTATTCACTGATGGAGCAGCAAACTGAAGGTAGAAAGACATCTATTAAAGAGAGAGATTTGGGTCTGATTTCATACCCTGTGAGTTCTCATTCTTCAAAGTAATGCTTCAATAATTTTATGTACAGTGTTGCAAATAAAGGTGGAAAATTCTTGAGGTCTGTTTGACTTTTGAGTTAATTGAAATGCCTATTCCACAATAGTGGGTGCTAATTCAACCAGCAAACTCAATGTGCTTTAAATGATACAAAACTAGATAATTTATCACATTTTGTAAATGATACATCATGGTGTTAAGAAAAAAAAAAAAATCTTTGTTGCTTTTACCAATCCACTTGCTCAAGTTTCTGTAATCTCTTTTATCTGCACCAATAATTACCCTACTTTAGCTGGGCAGTTTTAATTAAATGTCATCCTTTAAAATCAAGAAACACTTACAAGGTCAAGGAGGTCTATGATAAGACTCAGTTTGCTCTCAAATCATGGATTACTGGGTACTCTGCTATAAAGAGAAATTAGAAATGAGGCATACATAATTTTCCTCATGTAATTTTAATGAGATTTTGACCAGTCCATAATTATTTTCTCCATATAGTTTTGCCTATTAACTAAAAAATATGCTTTTTGATTTCAGATTACAAGAGCATGTCCACAGAAAAGAATTTCATGCAACAAATGTGGTATGTACCCCATTTTCTCTAAAAGATTTCATGACTATGATCATTTTTTCAGGAAAAATTAAATACCCATGTGTTAACTCTTTAGCTTTAAGACAATGTTGCTCACTGTGTCATTATATTTGAATACCTATAATTAAATATTTGAACCACTGAGGGTTAGGAACATGGAATAATAGTCAAAACCACCTACTTTGCATGGTTGACTACCATAGTTCAGATGCACATGAAGCCAGATACAAGTGTCACATGTGTTTGAAATCCCAACACATCTACCACAACAGGAAACAGACTTGGGAGAAGCCCCGAAGCTTGTGGGCCAGCTCAACACATGTTCACAAGACAAGAGAGACCATCGTCTTAAACAAAGTGGAAGGTAAGGGCTGACACCCTGGGGTGTTCTTCTGATCTCTATGAAAGCATGTGACATGTGCGTTCATATATTCACTCATAGACATCCATACATATGCATAACCATATATATGTGAGTGTAATACTATTTCTAAGAATAATCCAAATGATTATATCCTGAATTTAGTTATTTCAAAACTGACAAAAATTCAAAAATCATTGTCTTAGCCTCTTTGGTCTCTGAAAGATGAGAATTGAATTTGGACCATCCCAGCTTAAGAGGCAAGGGAAATTCTGAGTAAGCTTGAGATGAATATAATAGCATTTCATGTTTGGACAGTTTCAACTTCTCCAATTTGACTAGTTCTGCAACTGTGTTAAGTAACAAGATGCATGTATACATACATCCTCCTCTTTGAATTTTATACATGATACAATATGTACTTGAAAGTGTATCCACCCTATGTTTTTCCAATTTCTTTTACAACTCAAAAATCATCTAACTTCTTTCCCTAAGTCCCTTTATTATCTGTCTCTGTCTTATGATAGCTGCCTGAAGCACTGTGTTATTGAACTTCCTATATTTTCTAATTATCTGTATGTCACGAGCACCTCACAGGAAAATGAATATTTAGTAAATAAAGAGTAGAGTTTTGTTGAAATGACAATGAAGCTGAGCACGGTCCTGGCCTTGCATTATTCTCCTCCCCCATGCCTTAGGCTGTGGTCCATGCATGATAGAACACGAAGCTCTTGGTGGTCATGTGGCTAAATACCTACTGATGCCACCCTGCTGCTTGGCATGTGCATCCTACTGAGAGTTAGTGTTGACTTTGAATCCCAACATGCCATTTAGTTGACCTTTAGTTAGTACAGATGATCAGCCTCCTTGAGCCTTAGTTTCCTCATTTGTAGATAAGCTGGAACAAGCAGCAACCATTCCCTGTGATTAATTCTGAGCCAGATAATGCATATAGAACATGGAGCTGTGGACTGAGGGTATCTTCACTGTGCTACTGAACAAGATTCTTTTGAATATGGTGCTTAAAATTATATCGCTTTAAATTTTTTATTTTTATTTATTTACTTGAGAGAGAGAAAGAGGGAGAGAGAGAGAGAATGGTTATGTCAGGGCTTCCAGACACTGCAAACAAACTCAAGATACATGTGCCATCTTGTGCATATGGCTTATATGGGTACTAGGGAATCAAACTGAGGTCCTTTGGCTTTGCAGGCAAGTGCCTAAACCATTATGCCATCTCTCCAGCCCAAATTACATCACTTTAGTCATGATAGTAATATCATGGAAGCTTATATTTTTTTTTATTTCTTTTTGCTTTTTTAAAATATAATTTATTGTATTATCAGCAACTCTTATTAGTGGATATGATGAATTTTGATCATTTTCATCCCATTACCTTCTCTTTTTCTTAAATATTTTTTGTTCATTTTTTATTTATTTATTTGAGAGTGACAGACACAGAGAGAAAGACAGATAGAGGGGGAGAGAGAGAATGGGCGCGCCAGGGCCTCCAGCCACTGCAAACGAACTCCAGACGCGTGCGCCCCCTTGTGCATCTGGCTAACGTGGGACCTGGGGAACCAAGCCTCGAACCGGGGTCCTTAGGCTTCACAGGCAAGCGCTTAACTGCTAAGCCATCTCTCCAGCCCTCCATTACCTTCTCTTGTCCCATTGCCAGTGAATTCCTTCTTCCCAACTCTTTTTCGCTTTGCAGTCTTTTATTTTGTGTATATATTAATTATTGGTGACAGCATGAGTATGGCAGGGGTTACTTACTAGAATATAGGAAGTTAGTAGTGGCCACACCACTGAACAAAATCGTCAACCCTCCACAGCAATCATGAACTGCTAATAGCTCTTCAGCTAGGGGCAAGTCCTCATGAGCTCCTCTGCTATCCACAACAGAATACTGATGGGCCCAATCATGAGCAGGTCTTGTGAAGATAATGACAATTGCTATGAAGACAGAGTTTCCATGACACACATCCAATTCCTCTACATCTAACATTCTTCCCATCACTTCTTCCACTCTCTACCCACCATAAAAAGAAGTTCTTATAACCAAAAATGAAAGTAACACTAACCTATGGTTACAAACAAATATTTAGAAGGCAAATTGATAAACACAACATATTTACTTATCCAAATAATAGTAGTAGCTTCCTTTCTAAAGGCATATGACCTTCCAAACCACAGCTTTTGACTGGACTTCTAGTAACAGGCTGGAATTTGCTTACATGGAGTGAATCGCAAATTAAATCAAAAAGCAGTTGTCTATCCGTCGTGGTCATGGCACTGTTGCAGAAGTGAGTCCATTTTACATGACTTGTGCATCACGCAGAGTCCACCACTTAAAGATGGTTGATGACTTTTCTCCAGGAACAGCCTGCAAAGCAAGTTCCACTGTGAATGTTAAAGATAGCCAGTGGAGCTGGGCGTGGTGGCACACGCCTTTAATCCCAGCACTTAGGAGGCAGAAGTAGGAGGATCGCCATGAGTTCAAGGCCACCCTGAGACTACAGAGTTAATTCCAGGTCAGCCTGGACCCTACCTCAAAAAAACAAAACAAAACAATAAAGATAGCCAGTGGGGGAGGAAGCTTCCAAGTCATTTTCATCTTGACCTCTCAGTGTCTTGCCACAGGAGCGTGTCATCAAAAGTTTTAACCTCCGAAGTACTCCCCAAACTTAACCCTTTAACAATACACTAGATAAGATATTGACATAATATCCTTAAACTTATATATAGAAATAAAGAGTAAATGTCAAATTCAGATTTTTGAGCACTTCCAAGGTATTAAAAAAAATACTTTAAGAACCAGGCATGGTGGCACACACCTTTAATCCCAGCACTCAGGAGGCAGAGGTAGGAGGATTGCTGTGAGTTCGAGGCCACCCTGAGACTCCATAGTGAATTCCAGGTTAGCCTGGGCTAGAATGAGACCCTACCTTGAAAAACAAACAAACAAAAAAATACTTTAAAAGAAATATTGCACAATAAGGTGAATATGTATAGCAATATATCAAAACTCTCAAAATCCAGAGTTTCAAATGTTGCCACAATAAACTGAAAGATATAAGAAGTAAAAGGGTGCAAAATGCTGATTTGAATATTATGCAAAATATACATGCATTCACGTGTCATGTTGGAGTCAATATATGAAAGTATTAAGCCACACATAAAATAAATATATAGTTTTATGAAATCACTAATTTAATTTGCACACACATGCATATTTATATTATATGAAAGTATTTTATAGAGAGAGCTGTAGGAAGTTATAGGTTGACCAATTCTAACAAGCTCAAATTATCTAGCTATCTGTGGATATTCATTTTCCCAAGTCAATGTAATTATTCAGCAGTTCTAGAGAAAGCCATTGAAATTTCCATGCCATTATGTATACTGCCTTTGAGAGACCATGGGGTCTCCTGAGAGAGGAATGCACTATGGATATGAGAGGATGTGCACCATTTGTAGATTGAAAACGGGCACTATGAGTGCAGGGTAAGATATTCTTGTAAATGTTAAGGACATTTTATGACAGACTTTAAATAGTATCATAAGGTTATTCATGTCCGTTCCAGGCATGCAAAACCCCACATGTTATACTTTAAGTAATTAAGTAATGTGCTACAGTGAGAAGCGGACCGATAAGTACTACGAGTGGAACTGAGATTCAAGACAAGTGAGGCTTTGTGAAAGTTTGACACAATGTCATTGACGGGAGATATTCATCCTTTGTTTGAATTTGTCTCATTCATTCAAAGGACAGTAAAATAAATTACTGATCTGCCCCCAAAGTGTACACAATGCTCTTCCTACAGGGTCTGAGCTTATGTTAGTTGGGTACACTAGGGATGTTACCTCGGTCCTTGTGCATGACAGGTAAGCACTGTGCAACTGACCTGCATCTACACTCCTTTTTAGTTTGTCTTAAGTATTTTGAGATAAGGTTTTGTTAAGTTGCCCAAGAAGAACTTGAATTAGCAATTCTACTGCCTCAGTTTCCTAAGTAAATGTTAATACATGTCTGTGCCACCAGCTATTCCATTGTCTTTAATATAACCTGCACATCATGAGAAATTTTTATAATTAAGAGTATTCAAAATATTGAAAATGATAAATCTAAATATCTCTATATTAATTTTATTAATTATATTTTAAAATAATGATACTACACATAAGGACATGTTTACATTCATGCTAAGAACCCACAAATAGCACTTGAAATTGAAAACTGTATGTATTCAACATCTTTTAATTTTCTGTTTGAAATTTTAACTTGGAAGGAGAGTATTTTTGCGATTTTTATAGGTAAATGTCTCCTCTCATTGTCCTAGTAAAACATAGCTCTTCCCCTAAGGTAATAACAAATGGCTTATTCTGAGCCTACAGTGAGTGATTGTGGTCAAGTACTGTAATGAAATGTTCACCGTTTTGGAATGGGTGATATTCAATGAAAAAAAAAAAGAGTCATGAATCACCAATTCACCAAGTATGTAAATATGTAGGTCGGGATATCAGGTGGCAGCTGACATGCAAGCATGGGGGTGTGCTGTAGTTTACATATGAGAGACTTCGTAGCATTACTGCTGGTGGAAACCGTTGTCTTCTAAGTTTAGCAATGCATTGCAAATATTTCCCCTACTAGTCACAAGAATGTTAGGTCAGGTATAGAAGTTGGTAGCAAATGGCTATTAATAAGACTAAAACTATCACAAAATAATTTTGTTTGCTTTCTTTATGTTTTCCCATTTTATCATTGTTTGATGTTGCCGTTGTTCAATATTTCCAGTCAGGGTGTCATTTAACCCACACTCATCACAAAGTTAATATGTTCTGAGCTCATGCTCATCCTTCCCTGGTTCCCTGAGTGCTAGGTTGAAAGATGTGCCCACTGTTTAAAACAAAGTGGGAAGACTTGGCTTAGCAGTAGAGAAAGGGTTTATTTGGGAAAGATTGTGATGGGCTCTGACAGGCAAGTCAGAAGCATCTTCCCTTAGAGACAAGGGGAAACTTATGGGGTGGTGGAGGTCATTGGAATCCCTTGGTCTCAGAGCACTCCATCTTGCCTCAGGGCTTGGCACAGTGCAGGACAGTGAAAACCTAACAGGTGGTTTGGAAAATGATCCAGTATCCAGGAAAGCGATAATGGGGATAGGTGGTCAGGGTCATCCCAGGAATGCGATTATGGGGAGGCGTGTTCACTCTTGAAAAACAGAGTTACCATAAAATGGCAGCCAGAATCCAAAGATGGAGGCATTCAGGTTTGAACATTCCCAAATCTGTTTTATTTTATTTTATTTATTCATTTTTATCTACTCACTTATTTATTTACTTTTGGTTTTTTTGAAGTAGGAACATGCTCTAGCCCAGGCTGAGCTGGAATTCTCTGTGCAGTCTCAGTCTGGCCTTCAACTCACAGCAATCCTCCTACCTCTGACTCCCAAGTGCTGGGATTAAAGGCGTGCGCCACTGTGCCTGGCCTCAAAATCCGTTATTATACACAAAGTTTGTGTCAAAATGTTAAAGGAGCTGTTCCAGTGGTTCTGATCGTGGGGGCCAAGAAAGATGTGAGGCTCGGTGGGACTGCAGCAGGAGCATGGATTCGTCTCATCTCAAGAACTAGTTCTGGAAGTAAACTCATTCTGGGAGGCAGTCTCGGGATCCCAGGCAGCAACCGGTACTTTTGAACCCATTTGGAGCTAGAGCTGCTGAAACAAACTGTAAAAGTAGGCAAATTAAAGATTGCATCATGATATTGAAAAGAAGAAAAATCACAGTAAATGTGAAGGAGGCCTAGAAGACAAGAGAATGAGTGTTACCTTGGCAGAAATAAGTAAGGGTGCAGGTATAGGTCTAGCTTGATAGAAATATGTCTATAAATCTATAACCCAGAGTAGCAGGTGTCTTGGTTTCCATGTCTTCATGGCCGTGACATGTTAGTCAGTATGCACTGGTGAGGCTTCTGCAGAGACTTCCTGGTCGCAAAGCCTGCAGAGCATAGTCACCTCACCTAAACTAAGACTGGGTTCTCTGCTGGATCTACTTCCATCTCCCTGCACTAACTAACACACCTATCATCATGGTGTTTGTATTTTCAGCTAAAAAATAACTCTGAAAAGAAGAACAGTAAAACTACTACTGGTTCTTTGACTAATAGATTGATTTATTCATCCCAGAGTCATTTGAGATTCTCTACTCAGTAGGAGAATTTTATTTTTAAAAAGAAAAAAATTATCATAAGTACTCCCATAAGATAGATCTGTAATACAAAAACTGCATAAAGAATTACAATGAAATCAGCAAGGAAGCCTTAAAAAGGAAGAGAAAGTTCATCACAATGTTAGCCAGAATTTCACATAAACAGGGTGTTTGAAAGGGCCTCAAAGTCAATTATAATACCTTAGACAGAAATGAGAGGATGTAATTTTGAGCAAAATGAATGCCCGTATCCAAACCAGGGATCTGAGAGAATAAGAATGGTAGCTGAGAAAAGTACACAGGCTATGACTTTGATCCAAGGAAGGCATATGCCTCACCTTGGAGATAGTCGGAAGGGCTGCATTGTACCACTACACTTCAGTTCATGAGTGCCCCCTTCTGGTTCATAAGAATTATGAGTCATCTCCCTCCATCAGTCATGAAGTAGTGAACCACATCACTGCCATTAGTGTGTTAGACTACCATGACTTCTTGGTAATCACACATGCATAATTTGTGTATGTGTTACACAGTAATAGGTTATAGCAACAACCTACTTTATTTATATCATGTCTATATTATCCAGAATTATGGTACTTGCAGACTTGGTGCCTGCTCAGAGCCTGCACTCTAGTAGAGATCCAAGTGTGCGCTGCCTCTTCATGTGTTGGATGGGGCAGGACATCTGGTTGCGCTCTTAGTCAAGAGCACTAACACCATTCTAAGAGCATCTCCTTGTGAATCTGGGAGGAGTCTTCAGTAACCCTCTGCAGTTCGACACTGCCCGTGTATTAGTTTGATCAGCCCTGAGGCTGATCAGGAAAGTAATAAAGGAACAAAGGTCAGCGAGGGCACAGCTGTATTCTAAAGACAAGTCATCAGAGAAAGGCTCCCCTGTCAATGAATCTCTTATCAAGCTCATCTGAGACCCAAAGAAGAGGTAATTAGGGGGCTGGAGAAATGGCTTAGTGGTTAAGCACTCGCCTGTGAAGCCTAAAGACCCTGGTTCGAGGCTTAATTCCCCAGGACCCATGTTAGCCATATGCACAAGGGGGTGCACGCATCTGGAGTTTGTTTGCAGTGGCTGGAGGCCCTGGCACACCCGTTCTCTCCCCCCCCCCCCGCTCTCTCTCTCTCTCATTCTTTCTCTGTCACTCTCAAATAAATAAAAATAAACAAAAAACTTAAAAAATATAAAAAAGGGACTCATTAAAAAAAAAATAGGTCATTACTGGTCTTTGCCATGAGACAGAGATGAGCACATATCTTGGACCAGATTTTAGAAGTTAAAGAAGATGAAAAATGAAACTAAGATGTCCCTTCCTGTTAATATGAGGAAGAACTATGGGGAAATAATACTTGAATGAGGAGTATTAATAAACAGATTTAGATTACATGCAAATTAAAAATAAAATAGAAGAAAATGAAAATAAACAAAACCCAATAGGCTTACTTCCCCACCAGTATTTTGGTCACAAACATGTCAAGGAGGAAAATTATTGGTAGCAAATTACATAAACTAGCTACCATCTCTACAGTGAACTGCTTTCTGGTCAACAAAGGATTACTCTAAGAGAAATGACTCTTTCAACATTAAAATAAAGTATATCTTACTGAAAAAAAATGAGCTTGGAAAACATAACTGAACTGTCCAAGGTTGGCTAAATTCTGTCTCCATAATTGTGATGAATAAAACAAGTTTCTTATACACTAACCTGCCTATGGTATTTTGTTATATCAGTCTGAGTAGAATAAGTCTGAGTAATTATCTGTAGGAATGTAAACAAAATAGGAAAAATTATGAAAACTGATATGATTAAAAGTTCCAATTATGTTTTGAAGCATTTCTTGTCTTGTACAACAGAATTAAGACACAAAAGACTGAGTTAAATTAATTAGAAGGATAGAAAACAAACCAAAAGGCACAAACTAATACACAGAGAGAGACACACACATATTTTCACAAAATTCTCCTTATTTATTGATATTTCCAGTAAGATTCATCCCTCAGATTCTTGTCATTGATACATACTTTTTCTTGATCTTCACATGCCCATCATTAAATTCAAATATACTGCATTACAGAAAAAAAAGAGGTACCGTGTACCCTCTCAGATTCCACCTCGTCTTTGTGTCCTCTGAGGAGGATGGAGAGGGAGGACTGACTTGTACAGAGTTCTAACCTACCTAACTAACTAAATGCCCTCAGACATCTCTCCTGCCAACATTTTGTACCTTCTTTTTCTTTTCCATCCCATGTTAAATCTGAGGACTATGTCTACTGGCAAAAGCTCAGAAATCCTCACTGTAACTGAAATGGAAATATAAACATTCCGCCGTTGACTTTCAGTTATTACCATTCAGCAAGCAGACAACTGCATCCACCTTTAAGCCAAGCCTCTTTGCCCTAAAAGGCTTCCAGCAATGAAATTAACATTTCAAAACCCAGGCACTAGTCCTAGAGCTCAGTATTGTCAAATATTTTCAAGGTCTCAACCCTATGGAATAGATGGAAGGTAATTCTGGTAAGAAAGAACTATTTTTCCCTCTCTCTCCTAATGAAGACATTTTTAAGCAAAGATTGAACATGATTTTCTAGGTGGTAAAAATCTAATGTGTTTCTCTGCTTTTACATTAAGGTATCAATTTGGCCTTCACAAAGCAATCTTGGCTGTGAATGTAAAAACATAAAACCAAAACACTTGTAGCTGCCAGGTGTCTAATTTTCTGCTTGTCATGCTCATGTGTAGGAACTGGGAAGCCGGTCTGTTGTTCTGTACAATCTCAGCAAGCCCAGTTTCTACCTCAGCTAAGCCAGAATTTTACAAGGTCACTTTAGCCTTCTAGATTTCTAGTGACTTTCAGCTTCAGCCAGCACACTATCAGGAACCAGATACTCTGCCCTGAAACAAGATAAGACACCTGTACTATTACCTGGAGAAAGCAAACAGCTTTCACGCACAGCCTTCCCCAGGGCTTCTTGCTATAGAATACCAGTGATCAGGTAAGAGGCATAATAAATATTTTATGAATATATATATTTTATTTGCAGACAGAAAGAGTGAGTCTGGGAGAGAGAAGGAGGGAGAATATGTGCATGTCAGGGTCTTCTACCACTGCAAACAAACTGCAGTTGCATGCACTATTGTGTGCATCTTACCCTAAGTGGTTACTGGAAAATTGAATCCAGGTAGCCAGACTTTCAAGCAGGTGCCTCTATCCACAGAGCCATCTCCCAGACACATAGTAATGATTTTAAACAAAACTGTTGGTGTGGCAATTAATAGATGATGCTGGATTTCTACCAATTTAGATCAAACTATAACTAAATCTTAAGCCAAGCAGATCTTGTGTTCAACCTCCACCGTGCTCTCAGCCATCTCTCCTGCCAGGGTTAGTGACAACTCTGTTGGTGGCAACTCATGGTCAGGTCTTCTTCTAGGAGTTCTATGTGTGTTCTTCCACTGCATGTTCTTCCAAAAACTGGAAAGTCACATTAAAGAGAGAAGATCATGTCTTAAGAAGGGGCTCACGAGAGTCCTCCTTTGAGAACCTAATCGTAGTTAGTGACTCTGCTGGGGGAAAAGAGTGGTGTAGCCACTGGTAAGTTGTAGGAAGAAGAATTGTTTCACTGGGGTGGGAAGAGAATAAGAGAGGATAACAGGAGTTCTAAATCATTGATAATATGATATACATGAATTTGTCAAAGAACATATAAAGACAGAAAAGTGGGAAGGAGAGGGAAAGACTTTAGGGGATGATATTGTATATATGCAATTAGAAGAACAGATTACAGGGAGTAGAATGGCCTAAGTGAGTCAGGGGAAGAGATTGAGTAAGAGAACAATGGGGGCAGGGTCAATCAAAGTTCAAGATATTATAAATAAGACATATGAAAGTCTTTTTTTTTTTTTTTTTTTGTATAATGGCACATCAAGGAGCCAAAGATTGCTACTAGAAAGTTTTCAGTGCCAGGGATGGGATACCTTCCAGAGAGTTGTTGATCAGAGAGGTCCTTGGTCCCTCTAAAAAAATAGTTTATTGCAAAGGCCCTTGGTTTCCCACAAGTAACAGATGATAAGACCCTATTGCTGAAGACTTCCATGCCTTGGTGGCAAGGTCACTGAAAAATCAAGCTGATGCTGAGCTGAAAACTTTAACCCTATAGACCAGCCAACTGAAAGCTGGAAAAAGCAGATCTGCATACAGCCCTCTGGGAGGCAGAAGTAATAAGCAATGAAAACAGTGGATACTGGAAGCCTCAAGTTTTGCTAGACAGCCAAATGACCAAATGGGTACAATAATGGCATATCAGCTCTGTGGGAAACCAACTGCTCTCTATTTGTACTGGATTTCATTCTCTGTATATTTGTCCTTTGTGTATAGAAAAGCTACTGATTTTTGTGTATGGATTTTGTATCCTGCCACTTTGCTGAAGGAATTTATCACCTTTAGAAGTTTTGGGATGGAGACTTTCAGGTCACTTATATGTAGGATCATGTCATCTGTGAATAGGGCTAACTTGACTTCTTCCTTTCCAGTATGAATCCATTTTATTTCTTCCACCTGTCTTACTGCTTGGGCTAGTACTTCTAGTACTATGATGCAGAGCAGTGGTGAGAGTGGGCACCCCTGTCTTGTTTCTGATGTCAGTGGGAACTCCTGAGTTTTTCCCCATTAAGAATTATTTGAACTTTAGAAGCCTTTATTTTGTTGAGATATGAACCCTCCATGCCTATTCTTTCCAGTGCTTTGATCATGAAGGTGCTCCTAAGTGCCCATCATTGAAATAGACTTAAAATGCTCCCAGCATTGCTCAGGGAATTGTGTGGAAGAGAGAACGGAAAGATTGTTAGAGCCACAAATTGGGACATTTTGCACAGAGTCATTGTCTCTCCCCCATAACTGACTGCTACCTCAATAATGCATGACCCACAATCCCCATGGGGTTGACCTGCATCCCAAGGCCTGTTCAGAAAAGCAGCAGGGAGGAGGGAAAGGTTGGTACCAACAAGAGATGTTTACAGACAAAATATGTCCATATCTCATAATTTAAAAAGAAAAGAAAAGATAGAGTGAGGGGAGTCTTTGATAAGGTGTGGTTCACTCAGAAACATGCATGTGTGTCCTGAGGCTCCTGTCCCTTGTTATTAATGACTGATTGAAATTAATTTCCAAAGGTTCGTTCTTGTTCTTTGGTGAAGGTATGAAATCCCCAGGGTAGGCAGAAAGTGTTGGATAGTTAAGGAAGAATGCTAATGCTTAAAAGGGGGGGTAAAAACATGAGTTTGTCTAAGAAGGTAAATTCTTAGCATAAACAATTGTAAAGGCAAGTGTGTGGCAATCGCTGGGCCCGAAAAGTACCAGAGCATTTATTTCTCACTCAAGAGAAGAACAGGCTCATAGACAAGGCTGTTGGTATCCTGCCAGCCCTGCCAAACTTCTGAACAGACCTCAATTCACTAACATTTGCAGAGCTCCAAACAAAGGACAATTCAGGTTAGTAATTAACTCACAATTGACAATGGTCGTTGGGTTGCAGAGCAGTTTCAGTGAAGGGCAGATCCCACCCATATTACAGCTCATACTGACATAGACTAGGGCAAATTAACTGTGAACTGCTGAGAACAGGTCAGCTGCAACATAGATCAATGCTATTATTATGAAGACAAACCCGACATACCAAAATGCCTTCCTCCCCCTGTCTAACGCCATCCATATTGATGTTTTCTGTCAATATACAATAATACACTGCCACACTTGATGGGACAGGAGGAACCGATTACATAGAAATTACACGGGGATATGTTTTTATACAGTGTTTCGTGGCAACAGAATAATCAAATGGTTATCGATTCAGTAACTTTGACTGCTTGTCCCAACATGATGCATGAGTTACACACTTTTATTCATTTTACAGCTGTGTTTAAAAGTGTTGGTTTAAAGGGAAAAAAAAAGAGGAAGAAATGCACTCTTCTTGGATTATTCACTTGCTCACACCTCTGTGTAATATCCACCACCGAGTGGTCCAAGGTTCCTAACTTTCTCTACAACATAATAGTTTCTACCTTTAAAACGTGACCACAAATAAGCTCCTATTGTCTTCATCAACTTTCACCATCCCATCTGCGCTCTCGTCTTGGTTACCCTCATTCAGGTGCTGCTCTATTCTGCTAATGGTTTCTGTGTGGTCTTAGTGTGCTTACTAAAATTAATGCATGGGTGCTTCTCTTTGCTTCATGCTTGCCAGAAGCTCCAGTGTCCCTTAGAACCAATCATTCCTCTGTAGGACCCCACATCATGCCCCGGTGCCCAGTGCTTCTCACTGTCCCAAACCTTTCTGACCCAGTCCTGTTTCTTCAACCCTTCTGACACACTTTTCTGATAATGGCCAGCTTGCCGTTCTAAGCTCCTGGGGGAAGCCACATGCTAGATGGTACATTTCTCCCTGAACCTTTCCTCGATTATACAAAATTTTCAGCTGGAATTTCACTACTCCTGTCTCTTTTATGCCATATTTTCCTTAGTAATTATTACTAAAATAACAATAGATATTTTGTATACAAATATTTATTCTTTGGGAGTTCTTTATATTTAACCCAATGACTGATTTTTTGGGGAGGAAGTGATTTTGCTGGGAGTTCCATGGTGTGTCCTCAGTGTCATGAACAATTGTTGACATGCAATAGCTTCCCAGTCCTTTTCTCAATGTGTAAAAAAAAGTTCAATAAGTAAAAATAGATGTCAAAGCCTGTGTTTCCCACTGTAACAAAATATCTAGCAAACAGTGTAAAAGGAGAAAGATGTATTGCTTACTCATGGTTTCAGAGAGTTCATTCTTCTTCTCGTGGCTCTGATGGTTGTGGGCCTGAGCGTGGTGAAAGGGAGGTTCAGGACAGGGTGTGTGTGGCCAGGCAAAGCGGCTCACATCCTGCTGAGCAAGAGGGATGCACAGAGAGAAACAGGAAGGCTGTGCAGACAACTTTTACCCTTCAATGGTACACCCTGGGGACCTGCTACTGCTGTTGTGGCCCCACCTCTAAGCTAGGACCCATCAATGACCTCAAAATAGTGCCACCCACAGGTGACGAGGCCTTTAGCACTTGAGACTTCAGGGGACTCACTTCTTATCTGTATAACAGATCCCTAATGATATGAAGTGCAAAGTGTTTCATATACACATGTAGTAAAGAAAATGGGTGTTTTATAATATAGATTTTATTTTTATTTACTTATTAGAAGGGGGGGAGAGAGAGAGAGAGATAGAATGGGCATGCCTGTGTATCTAGTCACTGCAAATAACTCCAGATGCATATGCCACCATATGCATCTGAAATACATGGGTACTGGGGAATCAAACCTGGGTCATTAGGCTTTGCAAGCAAGCACCTTAACCTCTAAGCCATCCCTCTAGCCCAAAAGCTTAGTTTTCTTTAAAAAAAATGTTTCCTAAATGTTCTTTTACCTACAATGGCAAACATTTTACTTTAGCCGTTATGCATATACCTGTTAGGGTGAATATTTATTTCACTGGGAATTTTCATCTACCAAAGCCATTGTGGATCTTTCTGACATGATGAAAAGCTGTGCCTTGTCTGTTAGCACATTCATTCACAATTTAACATAACTCAATGGAAATGATAAGGGATTAGAATGTGTAGGCAGGACTTTTTACAGGCTAACTAATTGATCTATGAGATTTAGAAAAAAAAAACACTGTTGATGTTATGTTGAAAATCATTTGCAGTACTTTAATGTACACAAAGATGTCTAAGCAAATCTGTTAGAAAACTGAATTCACCTGGATTTAAACACATTTAGTTCATTTAAGTTAGTAAGAGAACATCACCCCACTTAATAGTCCCCATTCTTCCTCAAACATATTCTATAAAAAGATCCTGACACTACATGGCTGTTAGCTACCTTAGAACTGAGTATTATTTTCTTAGGACTTAAAAAGATTACAGGGCTTACACAGTCAAAATTCATCTAAATACAAGCAAAGAAAATAAGCTCCAGCCTTGTGTTTAGAATGAAAGAAGAGATTAGTGGCTGACTTTGACAAAAACCCAGTTAATTTAGTCTTTCAGTCTTAATTATTCTCAGATATTAGTATGAGTTATATTACTTTAACATGATAAGGATCAAAAGGAAAAGTGTATGTACATATATAACTCACTTAAAAAGTAAGAACTTTAGGTTACAAAATAAAAGTTGTCTATCTCAAAACTACAAAGGATAAAACAAAAACTACCTGAAGACCTATGACCGTGCAATATTCTTGTTACTTTCCCTACTAAGCAGTTACTGTTTTATGAATTGGGAGGCATATGCACTGTGTGTTCATCATTTTATTTTAAATAATACAAGTGAAGAAAAGTTTTCACTTATTTTTAATTAAAATGTTATAGCATGGAACTAAAATAACTTCATGTGATGTTTCTGTGATATTTTCAGAATAGCACTTTTAATTTCAATATGCTAGCAAAGACCATTATGGCTAAAGTATTACAACATTCTAGCCATATCTTACCTCATGTTCTAGGACTTTTTCTAAGAAAATATTCATCAGGTGAAGTCCTTGTTCTCACTGAAAAAGAATATATTACATTTCATTATTACAAATTTTAATTAGCTGATAGAATTAATGCCTGTAATACCTAAACAAAGATTCATGATTGACATTAATTCTCAACTGGAGATTCTCCATTTTTATACTAGATTATATATAATGATGGAGATCATAATATTTAGGCACATTTTTCCTTACTACTTCTTCAATTTTTTCCCTCTGTCATATGCTAGAATTGTAATTTTTGAGGGGGGAATTTATCTCCTTAATGACTTCCAGGTAATTCTTTAACATCAGTCATATTTAAGTGATTGAAATATGAAGGGAAAGTATTTAAGTATAGCCACTTGCACTTCCCAAGATGTTTTCAGAGTTCCAGTCATAGATAATTAGTATAATTAATAGATTTTTTGATATAAAGATTTTTCAAGTCATTAAATGTCATATTACCTCTTGTTTTCCTATAGTAAAAATTTATGATTTGCCCGGCATGGTGGCACATGTCTTTAATCCCAGCACTCAAAAGGCAGAGGTTGGAGGATCAATCTCTGTGAGTTTGAGGCCACCCTGAGACTACATAGTGAATTCCATGTCAGCCTGAGCTACAGCAAGAACCTACCTCAAAAAAAAAAAAAAAAAAAACACCTCATGATTCATGTGCATTAGAAGTTCTAGGAGGCTGAGGAGATTGCTAAGTGGTTAGGGATGCTTGCTCCTGCCAGCCAGAGTTCCTATCACCAGCACCTGCACAAAGTGCCTGCACACATCAGAAGTCCCCATATGTCTACAGCAATGGGCGACACACTCAGAGGAACTCGCAGGATGGGCAGTCGGGCGTTCACAGTGGCAGGAACAACAGGAGAGAGACCCTGTGTCAAGAAAAATGAAGAAGAGAAGAGGACAAACATCCAAAGATTGTCCCCTGACCTCTATACAAGTCTGTCCCCACAAACAAATACACATAAAAAACTAATAGTTTTAAAAGTTTTAGTCAAATAGATTTTTATTATCTTTTCATCAAACTACAAGTGTCCAGATGGTTTGGTAAAGCCTCCATTTATATTCTTACTGGGTAGATTTAGCAGAAAATTCAGCAGCCAAGTTTGCTGTCCTGTGATATTAATATATATTTCCTGAATATAAATTCACCAGCGTCATGGACAAGATGTTCCTTGTTTCAGATACTGCCTGTGCACATTCTATTTTCTAAAAATCTTCTTGGAATTCATATCAAAGAAAGCCCACTAAAATGTTAGCACTTAGATGCTATATTCCATGATAGAATTACAGGTATTTCAATGTCTATGTGTTTGGAGCTTCTTTATTAACCAAATAAGTCTTTTATGTAAGTTCCCTAAATATTTCCATTTTGTGCCTTCAGGGCAGATGCTGAATAATAGCTTTCATTTTCATCACATTGTGTTTGTTTATCATAATGTGCATTTGTGGGTGGATATTGGGAATTTTACAAGTAGGAAGTCTGGATTTTGTCCTCCACGGCTTCTGATTCTAAACCCTTTGCTTCAAAACCAACATCACCATCTTCCAGAAGGCCTTAAAGACAGTTTTCTATGGTGACTACAGAGTTTGCCTTCAAGAACTTCCAAGCAGAATGACTTCTGCTGAGAGCATTCCATTCTGAAAGATTTCATCTTCTGTCTTATAAGTGAACATATCATGCTGACTCATTTTCATAGATGCTACTAGAAGATACGAGACTTCTAGGTGAGAGACCAGGGGATTATCACTGCACAAAACACACTATGTAGGGGAACATATTTAATTCCTCTCTTCCTGTCTCACATGAAGGCTATGGATAGTCTCAAATGTATCCTTGTAGTATCCTGTGTGTCATTGTGGTCAAGAGCCCTAAGCTCAGGCAGGCCATGGTCAGAAAGCATGTATTCCATCTGCTTCCCAGAGAAGAAATAACTCTGAATTCCAATGGGATCAACAATAAATACATTATTGAAAAGATAAGGAACAGGTGTCTACTGACACATACCTAGAAAAGAAAGAACCAAAGAGAATATTCTATTAATAAAAATAAAATCATTCCTAATGTCTTGTTTTGATTCCTAATGATGATCTCTTCCACAATTAGTCCATCCTGCTGGTTCTCTGGTTAATTTGCTCCTATAAATAATCCCTCATCCATGCTCCTACAAGAAATTCTAACTAAACTCATTTGATCACAAAAATAACAACACAGAAGAATAGAAAATATACTAGTTAAAAAGAGGTTGAGGGCTGGAGGTATTGCTCAGTGGTTAAGGTGCTTGCCTGCAAAGTTTAATGACCCTGATTTGACATTCCAGTATCCAGGTAAAGCAAGATGCATGAAGCACATGCAACTGGAGTTTGTTGGCATTGACTGGAGGCCCAGGTGAATCATTCTCTCTCTCCCTCCCTCTTTCTTTCTCTCTCTTCAAATAAATAAATAAACATATTAAAATGTACAAAGTCCAATTCCATATTTAAAAAAAGAAAAAGATTGAGGGAATCAGTGGGAGTAGATTGGGAACAGTTTGGGTGGAGGGTGAATGTTATCAAACTATATAATGCATATATGTAAAATGTCATAACAAAATTCATAGTGTATAATTAATAAACATTAATACAAAGAACCCAAAATAGATTGTCAAATGAATTTTGGTTTGGGATTAAAATATAATTTCCAACAACTTCTGAAATAGCCTAAAACATACTTCTGCCATTTTCCATTGCAAATGTATGAAAAGCAACATCCTTACCATTGGCAATTACAAGATCCAAAATATCCACCAACTCTGACAAAAATGGGAGATGTTATATACTGCATTATCTAATGGGCAGTCAATAATGTGTTCTTCATTTAAAAACAATCATCCCATAAGTATGTTGATTTCATTTCATTTTCAATGAATGATTGAATTATGGCATACCAAGAAAAATCAAATGATTCCTTCATTGAGTAAAGTGGTTGAGTTGTAGGTAAAAGAAATGAAACCAGAAACCATCTGGCACTGCAGAGTGAAGTTTTCTTAGTGACACAAGAACCCAGGCTGATCCACAGAACTTAGAGTTGAGTTCTCAGTAATCTTAAGGGAAATGACAGCCAAGGCCTACACAAAGCCATCTAGAAATGGAGCCAGGATTTAGCTTCATAATGACTCACTTGCTAAAGGCATGACTCCTGAATGACACACCTGGAATGTGTTAACTCCTTAAATAAGCAGTGCCTAAAGCAAGGGCATCAGATCACTGAGAGTGCTTCCTTGAAGGGGACCCTGTGACTGGCATCTCTCCCCATTTTCTCTTTGCATCTTGGCCACAATTCTCGTCACTCACCTGGCTAAGTATAGGCCCAAAGCAGTAGATGGGAACATCCAAACCTGAACCCAAAGTAAGTATTTCCTCTTTATGAATTGATAATCTCAGGTAATTAGTTGATTATATTTATGCAAAGATAACTAGCAGAAAGTGTGGCAGACTATTTGGAGGATTCTCACTCCATCTGCTCTAGTGTTTCACAGTGGACAAAAGTCCACCAGAGTCAGCAAAGAGGCAGAAAAGAAGGGATAAATCCAGGAGGAATGGAGAGCTGAGTGGAGGTGCAGGAAGATGGACTTACTGCGGTCTTACAGCATGTGTGCAGAGTGGCCAGCCAGGATTCACTGCATCCTTGTAGAGGAGATGCTTCAGAGCTCAGCCACTTAGGCATACAGTGACTTTTGCACTAACCTTAATTCACTCAGATGCCAGTCAAGGAATCCTACACCAGAAAGTCATGTTGTTCAGATAAACGACCCTGATCACACAAACCAGAACACTTTTATGAGCTATAATACCCCAAGGGCTTGACACATATCTCCTAATAGGAATAGTCTGAACACAGGTGTGTTTTCTGGGAATTCCTGGCTGGAGTGGGCCTCTTTCAGTGATTCAACTGACTTACAAGGGCAGAGAAGGGAGAAGGGAGGGAGGCGAGGTTTGTTAACTCTCAGTGGGACTCCCAAGGCTGACTCGCAGTGAAGGCTCTGCATCATATTCAGACTTCTTTACTTTTTACCAGAATCACCTCATATCTTTCAAATGCAAAGTTCCTAGCTGGTGGCAATTTGAGAGTTGGAGCCTTGCTGGAGGAGGTGTATTTATGGAAGGAGAGTTTGGGCTCCCCCTTAAAAGAGTTCATCTCACTGTGATGCCTCTGTTTTTCACCTGCTGTGGCCAAATGCTATGTCCAACCTCTGCTCCTAGGATGCTTTCCCCTGCCATCATAAAGCTTCCCTTTGAGACTAAACCAAAATGAATCCCTTCCTCACATCAGCTGTTTTGGTCAGGTGCTTTATCCCAGCAAGGAGAAGGTACAACACCCAGTCTATGATGTGGAGTGTATTTTCATATTCTAGATAATGGTGGATCCTGACAACAATGTCATTATACATGGCACTTTCTGTGTTAAAAGCTTGATTCTACTCTTGTTGGACAGCATGCCCTTAATCAGAGCAATGGCACTGGTACTGAAGCAATTTGAACAGTCTCTGGAGAGGGAGAACTATAGAAAGATGGGTGAGATTCTACATCTAATTCAGGATACAAGCAGAGTTTCATGAGTCAGTGAGATGAACTATATCAATGGGAATCTTGGTAAGTTAGCAAAATGAGCTTGAGTTCTGCTCACTAATTAAAATGACTTAAACCTTTGTGGTTACAGACAGCTGAAGTTGAGATTTATCCACAATGGTAGTCACCGTTAGTTTTTCAGCTTAGTCATATGTGCAATCAACAAACCCCAGGCCTTTGAGACCTTTGGGATTAAAGGAGCCCATGAAGTATCTTCAAATAAGGAATGTCCTGAACATTCCCAGAAAATGACTTCTTTACACATGAAGCTGAGACACAGCTAGAGAATATTTGTGTTGCTCAATTTCCATTTGACATGACAGAACTGTTTTTAACCTTGCTCATCCCCAGTCAATGTGTCTGAGTTGGCCCACAGGTGATACTAGTAGACCAGAAGAAAAAGACCTCATTAACTTAGGCATTTAACTTTTTTTGTTTATTTTTATTTATTTATTTGAGAGCGGCAGACAGAGAGAGAAAGAGGCAGATATATAGAGAGAATAGGTGCGCCAGGGCCTCTGGCCACTGAAAATGAACTCCAGATGTGCACCCCCTTGTGTATCTGGCTAACGTGGGTCCTGGGGAATTGAAGCTCAAACCAGGGTGCTTAGGCTTCACAGGCAAGCACTTAAATGCTAAGCCATCCTCCAGCCCAAAGTAGGTATGTTATTTTGACCCACACCAAGCACAAAGCCAGTGGTGTTCAAGAATGGTGGACGTCATAGGCATGTCAGACCTCTGGTAGATGAACAGCTTTCCCTCTCTTTTCCTTGGGCTCTGATCAAGACAGTTATCAGTCCTTTTTCGGGGAGATGGTGATAGATGCTGAGAAGACTCAAAACACATCAACACAGAACCTAAGAAGCTGCCGATGGCTCAACACTAAAGGAGACATAACACCCCTTCTAAAGCACATGAGGAAGAGGGGGAAGACAGAATTTAAGAGCCACACGGTTGGACGGCATACTGTGAAGATTGTCCTCCCAACAGGAACCTGCTGGTCTCTCATGACTTCACAGTGATTTCTTACACCCCTCTGAGGTGTAAGAAATAAGAAATAAGAAAGGCAATAGTAACAGACCAATATGTCTACTGTGGTTATACAAAGGGAACTTCATGATCATGAGGTCCCGATGTTAGTGCACATTCCCAGAGCAGAATAAACCTTCTGCATGGCCAGAGTATTCACAATTTAAGCATATGAACCAAAATGTAGATACACATACAGTACGGGTTCTATGGCAGCAAATAGAAAGGTGACCACAGGGACTATGCCCAGAAAAATCACACTTGCTTTATTCACTACGGAATTTGTCCAGATCCCATGAGTTAAGTAGAGGTGACTCCACTTGAAGCTGACAACCAGGCCTGACTCACGTGTGCAGTTCACAAGCAGATCTCACCATCCAATTGTGTTCATCGTGGTTATCAACATGGCTCTGCCCCAGGTACCCACTTACAGATTTGTACAATGAATCACTTCCCATGACCCCCACCTCACATTCCCTGCTGCCATCACCAGTGCCTTTGTGATGATCCTTCACTGTATACAAAGGAATCATTTCGTCAGTGATAGCATACTTGCTAAGAGTCCATACAAGACAAGTTGGAATTTTCAAAAGAATATTCCTTAAAACAATCACAATGGCAGAAAGCACCCCAACCCAGTTGGCACCATCTGCAATCAGTTATTTCAAATACACACATGGAAATCTTTGCATCTTTTATTTGCACTTGGCTGTATAATCATGTATCCACACAATAGGATTTTCATTTCAAATAACTCCCCCACGATGTTTATCTAAGAACCCCAGTTGAGCTTTTATGCTATTAAAATCTATGTTTCTGACATCTATAATTTTCTAAAGCATGTTTTCAGATCCTTGTAGTAGATGCTTATTATGCATTCCTACTAAGAAACAGAATTTTATATGATACAGTTCCCAGAATATTTTATGATTACAACACACTTGAGGTGGGCGGTGGTGGTGTTATTATCATTAAATGAGAGACAAGTAGGGACACAGAAATTAACACATCCTAACTAGAAAATAAAAATACTATGGGGCTGAGTGTTGGCTCCCTAGCATGCTTGAAGACCTGGGTTTGATCCTCAGCATGACAGATAATTAATAACAGTAAATAAGGTAATGTGTTCAATAAGTACTGTGAGATAGGTTTGTTTTATTATAATGCTGGTGACCTAATACTTTTGAGCTACTTATTTTACATTTTTTGTACATAAGAAGATTAGTGAAAAATAAAAACATGAACATTTCTCCACCTATATAAAAATAAACAGCATAATCATGGAGTTTTACCTTAATTTCATTTCCTCTGGGTAAATATGCCTAGTTTTGCAGTTGACAAGGGATATTAAAATACTTTGTAACCCATACCCTTGAGGGATGAAAGATACCACACAAACCTTGTTTTCCAACCAGGTATAATTTGCCAGCACTACATTTCCAGTTTACATTTGGTGGAATTATACAGTACCTTTGTTGTGGATAATCTGTTTTCTGAATACTTACCAACCAGGAACATGCTAATTGAAGTCCATTTTAAATGCATGTCAAGTATCAAGTCTGTGTGTACTATATGGCTGGGTGAGATTATTTATAAAAGGCAAGGCCTTCTAGTGTAGAAACAAGTTGCACCGATCTGGAGTGAATTATTTTAATAAGAAAATTATCCAAATATGTGTTTTCCATATTTAATATATTGCTAATAAAACCACTTTAAGGGAATTGTGAAAGCTTTAAATGGGAAGATGACTAAATTTTTCATTCTATGTAACTCAGTGGAAATCTGACCCAATATTCTTTATTCTCTGTCTGTAGCATCCGACAGATCCAGTTACTATGAGTAATTGTAACCAAGGCAACCTGACAGGGAATAATTAATGAAGGGAATTCATCTTCAACATGTGAAGAATGATCTAAATTATAAATTTTAGAATAATAACAATGCCTCATACCTCTTTCCTACCTATGACTCCCTTGAAACATTTTCTCTAATTAACAATTGTGATTTTTGCACACAGGATGATATGATTTACATAATATACCTATAAAAGATAAAATAACATATAAATATGCAAAATTATTAAATTCATAGCAAAATCTGCAAAAATATGAACAAGTAAGTAAAAGCATACTTTTCTTTGTATCTCTTTATGTCCATCAGTCTGTGAAGGTATTCTATGTAAATAAGTTAGTGGAGTGGGAGATTTAATGATCAGATCTCCTTGGACTCAAAACATGCCTCTGGTTTGAGAACTTACACATTCACTAGCCATTCTAACCCTCAAAATTTTCAACAAAAATGAAATTGGTGTCAGTAATGTTAGTATGACAATGTAGTTGTTAAAAAAAATGTCAGAAGCTTATAAGTAGCTCTCAGATTCCACAAATTGAAAAAATATATATATACAACCACTGAATGTTAACAGGTCCACTAAAAAGCAATAAATATAATATGAAAAGTGAAAATAACAATATTAGGTGAAAAGTCTTTCCTTACTACACACAGCAGGGTGATCAAAGCCACACTTCTCAACAGTTGTGTGCACCATTTTGGCAATAGTGTTTTGTGTGTTCTTGTCACATATAACAAGCATGATCTGAAGAGTGAGAAGTTGGAAAAAATGGATTAAGATTATTCCTTGCCCAGAATTTCCCAGGGTCCATATTTGTCCTCTGATCCGGAGACTTTACAAGGAACAAGTTTCTTTTTGAGTGTGTACAAAGGTGCACACACAGACCCACACACACCTAACATATTAGGTTTAGTATTGGCCTTAGTAATAGAGCTCCATCTAGTGTCTGTAGATATTGTCCATTTATGTTTTGACTCCTAGTTAAAATCATTAAAGATTAAAACTCACTAATAGACTTTAGTTAGGTCGTCATCCAGAGACATCACTAAAACCACAAGATTTTTGAAAGACCATCTTGATGATCAAATATAGATATTCCTGCTATAATGCAGTGAAGTCTTTTTATAAGTATTCACATAATTATAAGTAACATATGATTAATACTTAACCAAAATTGTATAACTACCACTTCATTTTCAAGAGAAGAAAATAAATTATTTTGTTAGTATGTGGTGTTTAGAAATTTTTGAGTTTTTGAAGCATCTGCATCTCACCTTCACTGTGTCAGAAGCCTGTAGTTATTGACTTCCTACTGAGGTTAGTGGAGAAGACATGAAAATTGGTAAAAACAAGATGCTATAGCATTGTGAAGAATTTAATGTAGTGTTAAAGTTGGGTCACTCATACAGTGAAAATTAATTGACTAGCCTCTTTTCATTTTGAGAGATCTCATCATACCTCATAAACTTTGGATGATAAAAGTGAATTCCAGTAAAATGATTCATAATAAAAATTTGATTCTATTAAAATAGAACAAATTCTAACAGGCAGAACTATAGCCTGTTCATCTGTCAGTCTTTGTTTAAATACCAAGACATGGTTTCCTTCCTTTAGCCAATTATGCAGGCAATTTAATTCATCTACCCACACATTGCACAGTTCTCATGGACCTTTCTATTGCATGCAAGATTCCTGTTTAGGTTCAATAGGAGACACTCAAGTCACCTCACTTTATACTTGACCCTGCCCTTTTAGCAGTAATATACAGCCTTCTTTAGGACTTTGCTTCTCACCAGAGCACCATATCAGAGCCATTTCCTGCAGTTCAGTTGTAAACATACTCACCGCCTATACATTGTGTGTAGCTCCAGGTTGTAGCTTTGAAACTAAAGCTATTACCCAGTATATCACTTACTTCCTCATTGTGGCAGTGCGAGGGAGCAAAAGGATTACTTCTAGCTTGCAGTTTCCAGGAGATCTCAAACATGGTAGGAAAAGTGTGACAGGAGCAGATACTCAGTGCCACATTGTCACATCAGCAGAGGAGAGGTAGAAAGAGATGAGTGCTGTTGGTCAGCTAGCTTCCTTATTTCTTCTCTACATCCCAGGCCCCCAGCCTATGAGGCGATGACACTCACATTTAAGCAGGGGTCTTCCCACCTTTATTAATCTGATATAGAAACACCTAACAGACTTGACCAGAGATTTATTTCTATGGTGATTCTAAACCCTGTCAAGATGACAACCACAGATTAATCATGACACCCAGTACTGTTCTTTACCCATTCTGTAGAATGTCTTCAGTACAGGAGACTCCTTCAACTCTGTGGATGAGAATCGTACCCTGGAATAGAGCAGAACAATACATTGGTGAAACCTGGGTCCCTTAGTAACTATCACTTGGCCAGCCGGGCTGTGCAAGCATAAATAAGCTCCGGCTCCCAAATGCAGATACATAAGATAAATAAGCCAGTCTTTGGCCTAGAAGAACACCTTCTTCCAGGAAATTAATCAGAGAACGAAGGTCCTAAAGATGATACAGCATGATGTCTCTCAACAGGATGTTACCACCCAGGAAATGGGAGGTATTAGAGAAAGACTCAAGATTGATAGTAGTTTCACTACTGATCTTGACTGATGAAAGGCATGAAAACACAGGGGAAGACTATTGGAAAGGCCACAGGGGTGCAAAGAACACCATTCCCCCAGGTATGGGAAAGTGGCCCAATAGAAATGATGCATCTGGAGGGTGGCAAGGAAAGCAGGAGTCAGAGAAGGAAGGAGCTAGTATGATCCTGGAAACCAACCTATGATGGGTTGGCAGTAGTTAGTGGAAAGATTCTGAATGTCTTAAAAATGTTTGTATTTTGCTCTATGGATTGAATTTTTAACAAAGAAACAGTGTGTATATGTAATTTTTGAAAGTATGTAGAGTTGGTTTTTCCTACATGGAATATACAATGTGTGATTTTCCTTTACCATATATATAATTTTTCCTTTCCTAGTGTGGAAGGGGCTGGCTCCCTCCATTCACCATAAAATGTAAGTGGCCATGTTGCTATGAAGGGGCAACATAAACAGCTAAGAGGCGCCCTTTTCTCTCTTATAGTTATAATTAATCTACCATATACATTCTAAACAGAAAATATGGACATTAATTGGGGAACTCTTCTGCTAATATCTTTTTCTGCAGCTGAAATGCTGGAAACATCAAATGTGGTATTGCCTTGCATGATTTCAGGGTCACCAGAAATTGATATTTAGAATTCATTTGCATATGCTTTGCACAGAAAGTGTCAAGATAGAAGCAAACATACTAAAATTGTACCAATATAGTAATTACTATGCAGTTTCTAGAACACAAAAGAAATACCAGAATATGACACTGGAGAGATGATTACTGTACCCCTTTTTCCGTGAACTACAAGTGCTCAGAAGACATGTGTCAGCCATTCTTTCTGACCTTCGTGTGACTCGCATCATCATTACCCACTGCTACTCAGCGCTAACCAAAAGAAGCCCCAGTTCAAGTCTGTGTGGATGACTCAGGCTCTTGAAAATTAGAAAACTGAATCTACAGATAGACAGGGTTTCAAAATACACAGAATTAATGATGGTCAATCAGCAAGGAACTGTGAAATACGTCCAAGAATACGCTCAATGATATCATGTAGGTTAGTCAAATCAATGAGTTCTCACAGTTGGAAATTTAATTGACTATCAGGGCAACTTTCTCAAAACTGACACAGTATCACAGATAACAACCAACATGAACACAGCGCACGAGGCCAGACTGCGATCTCAGACAAGGTAATTGGCAGCATGCAGGCCGGATCTCTGTGTTTAGCCATGTGCTTCTCCTGTCTATGCTGCAACGTTACTGTCTCTGGAAGGAAGATCTGCTGCCCTTACAGCTCAGGACTTCGTGAAGCGAATCTGTCTCTCAAACGGGGCTTCTAAAACTATGGAGAGACAATGGGGAGAAATTATGACTATGTTAACTAAAACTTACTCTAAAAGCACTCTTGAAATTTGCTCTGATTTAGAGAAGGTTTACAGTTATAGATACAAGGTTAATTTAAGCAGAAAAAGTGCAAATGCTCCAACCTTTGCTCTTTTCTTAGAGGGTAATTTATACTGCCTTGTTTTTTTTAAAAAAAAAAACTGTTATATTATTGATGTTTGACATGTAGGTTCAGTATTCCTGAGTTTTCTTTGGAATCACTAAGTGGGCTTAGTCCTGTGTTCTCAGAAGTAGAAAATATGAATAAATCCCGGTTGAACAAGAATACAGTCCATGAGGTGCACTGATGGGAAGCTGTTTGAGAAAAACTGTATTTCATTTCAGGGAGGATAAACATTTTTGTCTCAATATGAATACAGGTCTATCCATATGTTTACGAATTTCCAATTTTATACTAAAACAGCTTGAGTCAACATTTATAATAATAAAATGTGTAAGCTGTTTTGTGAGGCATACGTATAATATAATATTTATGAAATAATGTCAGAATAATGACATTGCCAAGGTTAACAAATGTGCTTTTCCCAGGGAGGCATGATACCAATATTCAAATTAATTCAAATGAAGTCCAATCCTCAATAGACAAGCAAAAACACCCTTCCTTCCCTGTTTATTTGTTCAGTTCTCCCAAAAAACCTTGAGAAGTTTTTTTTTCCTCTCTCTTTTATCATGTATGTGTGTATATGCCTGTGTGTGTGTGTGTGTGTGTGTGTGTGTGTGTGTGTGTGTACATGTGTGTAGAGGCCAGAGGACAATCTTGAGTGTTATTCCCCAGGAAAACTGCCCATTTTTTTTTCTGAGACAGCCCTAGCTACGTACTGAGCTCCAGGGATTCTCTTGTCTTTGAACCTCCAGCACTGACCAGGGCATCATTTTCTCCTAGACACAATCTCAGTTACACCTTATAAGAATTCACTTTGTATCAAAACACCACAAAAATATCTGGGCTGGAGAGATGTCTGAGCAGTCAAGATAATTGCATGGGTACCCTAAGGACCCATGTTCAACTCTCCAGATTCCACGTAAGCCAGATGGACAAAGGTGAGGGAAGTACAAGGTTGCACATGGTGGCACAAGAGTCTGGAGTTTGACTGCAGTGGCTGAGGCCCTGGAATGCCAACTTCTTTTTCTTTCTGTTTCTCTCTTGCATACATGTGCAGTCTCTCTCTGAAAAAATTAATTAATTAATTAATTTTAAACTTCTGATAATTTTGATTCATATACCCTTTTGATGTTTTAAGCAAACATGTCTCAGAATCTGGAACTTTAATCTATTTCATTGCTGCATGGAAAAAAAATGTTATTTAGAAACCAACTTACCTTTGTCAAAAAGTGGAGTTAAAATTATAAGTACCACCTCTATGAACTGTAATCTTATTTACTTGGTATGTTGCACTCATAAAGGACCAAATTCTATTTATCATATCTTAGATGACTATGCACTTTGAAAGAAAGGCATGCATGTTTAACTGTGTACCTCTTAGATCTTCAGATGAACTTATGTGGGAAATCTTGCTGCATAAAACCCTTGTTCATAAAAATTATTATCCCATCCTCCCAGTTATTCATGGCAACTTCACTCTTTTTTGTAATTTATTTTTATTTTTATTTTTATTTATTTATTTGAGAGTGACAGAGAGAAAGAGGCAGATAGAGAGAGGAAGAGAGAATGGGCATGCCAGGGCATCCAGCCACTGAAAATGAACTCCAGAGGCATGTGCCCCCTTGTGCATCTGGCTAATGTGGGTCCTGGGGAGTTGAGCCTTGAACTGGGGTCCTTAGGCTTCACAGGCAAGTGCATAACCACTAAGCCATCTCTCCAGCCCCAGCAACTTCACTCTTAACAATACATTTCAATCACATTAGTGAACTTACATGTTGTAATTTTTTTACTCAGTTCAAATTTATTTCCTTTCAAAATTTTCACTGATATGCACAGAAATATGGGTTTGAGTTTCTATATGAAATTGTATAAATAATCTCTTTCCTGTGACAAAATAGTGTATAAGTTATACATTTACTAAAGAATTCCTAATAGTCTCTTATAATTATTAAGGTTGCTTTTAAGGAAAAATGATCGATACATTTCAAACTATTAACTGTTATTTCAATACCTCGGACAGAACGGTCACATAGCATATGCTCAAGAAGGTTGGGTTGATTTACATTGTTAAATTACAATTTTTTAAAATTCTCTATTTAAAACTTCTCCTATAGTGCTTCAAGATTCCTATCCAAAACGAAGTAAGAATAACACTAAACTGAACAGAAATTTTCTATACTGTAAACCATGAGAGAAAACTATCTGGTAGCTCAATTACTGTGAGGTCAATTACTCTGTGTGTGTGTGTGTGTGTGTGTCTGTGTGTATACATGTATACATATATGAATGTATGTATTAGTTTAAGTGTTTGAGAAAAGCCTCTATAAGTTAGATATATAAAATCTTATAGTACAGCCCTGCAGAGCAATGGAGATCAAAATGTCACTGGACAGGCATGTATACCTTATGTCACATCTCATTCCTGTGATCTTAAGTCCCATTATGTTAGTCTCACTTGAGTCCAATTAAATTGAATTGCCATGGACATGTGCTCCTCAATTCTGGTTTCCAACACCTGAAGCCCAGATATGCATTGGTTCAGGCAGGGACTACAATCAGTACTCAGCAAAACAAAACAGACCAGGTGATACAAAGACTTTTTCTTCATCCTCCCTTGCCAATCTGTTTACTGAAGTCTCTCTGACCAGTTTTCTCCTGAAAAAAAAAAAAAAAGCCCAATATTTACTGTATGCAGGCATCAGTATTTGACCAGTACTTCACACTTCCCCTTGTATCTCCCATGGGATTGCACCTGGCATGGTATGATGGTGCTCTCATTACAGCCATTCATGATTCTGAGACCAAATCTGCCAATCAATGTTTGGCAGTTACAGTGCCATTTTGGACCATTTTTGATAAGTCTAAATGGTGATAAGGTTGCAACTGACAAGATTGTTCTCAATTGTGACCTAAATATCCAAGAGAGAAAAGAAACCAAAGTCATTAAAACTTTTGACATCACCTCTCCATGATTCAGTAATGAGGGCTGGTCGACCCACATTCTGTCAGCTTCTTTCTCTCTAATCACTGGAAATTCTGTGTACTAGAACTGTGAAGCCTGTGTGGAGAAAAGTTACCACAAAAGTTGAACCTTCTTCTTACCAATAAATCAGTGAATAGGAGAAGAGAGGAAGAAGGACATTGTCAGATTTCCACCAGAATGCCAATCACAAATTATGACTCACAGAGAACATATCACAAGAGAATGGCTTTCCTGGACCTCAGAATTAAGTAATGAAGAGATACTTATTTTAGCTTAAGAGGGTGTAGTTTTGGCAGGGTGTGCTGGCCCACGCCTATAAGCCCAGCACTTAAGAGGAAGAAGTAAAAGGAACCCTGTAAATTCATCTCCAATCTGAGACAACACAGTAAATTTTAGGTACACCAGGACTTCCAGGAGACCCTACAAAAAAAAAATGAATAAATAAAAAGATGTAGCAGAAGGACATTTTTCCTGAAGAAAATGAGAAAGTATGCTCTGTTCCTGAGGGAGAAGTGCCGAAGGGTGGTGGTTTAGAACTACGACTAGACACATCTTGATCTCATTCCCTCAGGGAGGTGATGGGTGGTGGTTTAGAACTATAAGTAGACACACCTTGATCTCATTCCCTCAGGGAGGTGAAAGGTGGTGGTTTAGAACTATGAGTAGACACACCTTGATCTCATTCCCTCAGGGAGGTGAAAGGTGGTGGTTTAGAACTATGACTAGACACACCTTGATCTCATTCACTTAGGGAGGTGAAGGGTGGTGGTTTAGAACTACAACTAGACACACCTTGATCTCATTCCCTTGGGGAGGTGAAGGGTGGTGGGTTAGAACTATGACTAGACACACCTTGATCTCATTCCCTTGGGGAGGTGAAGGGTGGTGGGTTAGAACTATGAGTAGACACACCTTGATCTCATTCCCTCAGGGAGGTGATGGGTGGTGGTTTAGAACTATGAGTAGACACACCTTGATCTCATTCCCTCAGGGAGGTGAAAGGTGGTGGTTTAGAACTATGACTAGACACACCTTGATCTCATTCACTTAGGGAGGTGAAGGGTGGTGGTTTAGAACTACAACTGGACACACCTTGATCTCATTCCCTTGGGGAGGTGAAGGGTGGTTGTTTAGAACTACAACTAGACACACCTTGATCTCGTTCCCTTGTGGTAGTGATAGGTAGTGGTTTAGAACTACAATTAGACACACCTTGATCTCTTTCCCTTGGGGTGGTGATGGGTGGTGGTTTAGAAGTACAACTGGACACACCTTGATCTCTTTCCCTTGGGGTGATGATGGGTGTTGGTTTGGAACTACAACTAGAGTCATCTTGATCTCTTTTATTAATGACATTTCTTATGATTATCTACATCATGTTAGACAAGTTCATTCTTTTATCATATTTTCCAAAATGGTATAAAATATTATTTGGAACTTGAGGGCAATATTCCCCAGTGAGTTATTTCTCATAGGATTTGTGTGTAAGTTAATTTTTCACACTAGAAAAAGAATGTGGGTTTTGACAGTAGAATGAGTTAAATTTCTTTAGTAGATAATTATGCTAAGAAATAGCTCCACCCAGAACATACTTCATTCCCTCTATTTTTTAGATAGTATACAATGTTTTAAAATATTAAAAGTAAGAATTTCTGTATTTATCCAGGCATGCTTGCACACACCTTTAATCACAGCTCTCTGGAGTCATATGTAGGAGGATCACTGTAAATTTCAGGCTACCCAGAGTCTACATAGTGAATTCCAAGTCATCCTTGGCTAGAGTGAGATCCTGCCTCAAACCAATATGCCTCCCCCCAAAAAATGAATGTATGAATTTAAAGTAAATCTATGCAAAATAAAAATCCATGATTTATGACATTATTATTTACCTGATAAATATATGAAACACTTATAAAATTGCTGACATTGTAATGATTTCAAAATGTTAGGTTACTTTCCTCTTATCTCACTCATTACTTTCACTGTTCCAACATCTCTTCATCTATCCTCTTGTTATATACAGTCAAATAAGAAGCATTTTTTAGAGAATGTTCCATGTGATGCTGAAAAGAATATATATTCTGCAGCCTTTGGATGAAATGTCCTATATATATCTGTTAGGTCCATTCCTTCTATGACCTCATTTAGTCCAGATGCCTCTCTGTTTATTTTTCCCTTGGATGACCTGTCAGTTTATGAGAGTGGGGTGTTAAAGTCACCCACCACCACTGTGTTTGGTGTTATCTGTGACCTTAGTTCTAATAGTGTTTGTTTGATGAATTTGGAAGCCCCCATGTTAGATGCATATATGTTTAGGATTGTAATGTCCTCCTGTTGGAGTGTGCCCTTAATCAATATAAAGTGACCTTCCTTATCTTTCTTGACTAACGTTGGACTAAAGTCTACCTTGTCAGATATTAGGATAGCAACCACTGCTTGTTTTCTAGGCCCATTTGCTTGAAACACCGTCTTCCAACCTTTCACCCTAAGATAATGTCTATCCTTTATAGAAATGTGAGTTTCTTGGAGACAACAAATTGTAGGAGCCTGCTTTTTAACCCAGTCTGCAAACCTATATCTTTTCTTTGGGGCATTGAGGCCATTGATATTAAGAGATATTATGCTCCTGGATAGGCAGAATTAACATTGTGAAGAAGACAATCTTACCAAAGGCAATATATAGATTTAACACAATTCCAATTAAAATCCTTACAGTGTTCTTCACAGAGATAGAAAAAATGATCTCAAATTTCATATGGAAAGGCAGAAGGCCTCGCATATCCAAACATATCCTCAGCAAAAGAAATACCTCTGGTGGCATCACCATACCTGATCTAAAGCTATACTACAAAGCCATAGTAATAAAAACAGCATGGTACTGGCATAAAAACAGGAGTATAGACCAATGGAATAGACTTGAGGACGCAGATTTTGGGTCAAGAAACTATAGCTACTTGATATTCAACAAAGGCCCAAACAATATAGGCTGGAAAAAAAGATAGCATCTTCAACAAATGATGCTGGACAAACTGGATAACCACATGCAGGAAACTAAAACTTGATCCACACATTTCACCATGCACTCCACTCAAATCCAAATGGATCAAAGACCTCAACATAAGACCAGAAACTCAAATACTACTGGAAGGAAATTTAGGAAGTACTTTCCATGATATAGGAATGGAAAAAGACTTCCTGAACAAAATCCTAGTGGCTCAAGTTCTTAAACAGTCACTCAACCAATGGGATCATATGAAACTGAAGAGTTTCTTTACAGACAAGCATATAATAAGCAAAGCCAATAGAATACCCACAGAATGGGAGAAAATATTTGCAGGTTATCCAACTGATAGAGGCCTTATCTCTAGAATTTACAAAGAACCCAAAAGTCTAAACAATAAGAAGACAAATACCCCACTCACAAAATGGGGCACAGAGTTGAACAGGCAATTCACAGAGGAAGAGATACAAATGGCAAACACACACTTAAGAAAATGTTCATCATCCCTAATCATCAGAGAAATGCAAATTAAAACAACTATGAGATTCCACCTTACCCCAATAAGGATAGCCAACATCAAAAAATCAAATGAAAATAAATGCTGGCGAGGATGTGGAGAAACAGGGACACTCATTCACTGTTGATGGGAATGCACGGTGGTACAACCACTTTGAAAAGCAATATGGAGACTCCTGAAAAAGCTGACTATAGAAATACCAACAGACCCAGTTATGCCCTTACTGGCCATCTACCCTAAAACCTTCAAACCACAGGCCAGAGAGGTTTGCTCAAACATGTTTTTAGCGGCTCAATTTGTAATAGCTAAAAGCTGGAATCAACCCAGATGTCCATTATTAGAAGAATGGATAACAAAGATGTGGTATATCTACACAGTGGAATTCTATACAGCAGTAAGAAAAAATGACACAAAGAAATTTGAGGAAAAATGGTTGAACCTGGAACAGATCATTCTCAGTGAACTTACCCAATCACAGAAAAAAAATTGACACATAGTCTCACTCATCTACAACACCTAACCTGAATCTACCCAAGATACCTTACATACCCAGCAAGCACCTCATGGACTAGACAATAGGATGGATGGGAGGGTGGGGAGGGCATTGAAGAGTAGAAAACAATAATCTGGACCCAAACGGCAATGGTACCATAAAATTCTACTTCCTAAAAGACAGACCAGATGGCTGAACCTTCACTAGACCCTTACAGGAAACATCTGAACCATGGAGAGGGTAGGATCAAGACTAACCTAAATCCTCTACATCTTCCCTCCCTCCCTCTCCCCCTCTCACCATGGAGAGGGTAGGATCAAGACTAACCTAAATCCTCTACATCTTCCCTCCCTCCCTCTCCCCCTCTCCCCTCCATCTCTCTCCTCTCTAACTATTGTATATTAGTTATGTTTTTCCTCAATTTCTTAGTGGGCACTGACCTGTAACCCCCACTTCCAGCTTGGGGCCACCATCCACAATGAGCTTTTGATCAGAGAAACCTACAAGGTTTCCCAAAACAATGACAGACTTCTGTCAGAGTACTTGATGACCCACCAAAGGCCAGTGGTAAGACCCTATTGCTGAAGACTCCATACACAGCTGACACATAAAATGGAATGGCATGGCTGGAAGCCAGGAGAGAGTCAGTCCCCAGACAGTCAATGTGTCTAGTGTCAGAAGGTTCTACATGGGTGACTGGGGGAAATGACCAAGATCTGTCCAAGTAACTCATTGTCTAACCTAATTAGCAACAAATAACCTGATGTGATGCCCTCACAAGTGCAATAGTGGCACACAGCCATGATGGGGAACCAACTGCTCTTGATTTGGCTAACTGATCCCCTCAGTGGTAGTAGACCCATAGCTGGAACTGGGAGACAAGTCAGAACCATACCCAAACACAAGCCCACTCTCCAATATCAAGCTACCATCAATCATGGGGTACATGAGGGCCTATACCTATCAAACTCTCCATCAAAAAAGTAAGTATTATCTCAATTTTCCGGGTGCTAACTTAATCTCATTGGAGAATCTGCTTCTCTTTTTCAGATAGATGCAGATCCTAAGGAGAGAGCTGCCCCAACATACCTCAAAAGGAGCCCAACTGAAACTAAGGACAATTGGCAAAACAAGCAAGGGTGATGTTTTCCTGTGAACCAGATACCAGCACAAAGGGGAAGGAGACCAACAAAGAGAAAAATCAAGTCCTACCAAATCAGAGAGCCAGAGCCTGAGAGGCCCCTAACACCTCATCACTGAAGCAGACCAAAAATGAACCCAACATAGTGCTGTTATGAATATTTGCAAATATTTAGCAACCTATTGTAGAAGAACATGCACATGATCTCTCAGCATACAACCTTAGAATGCCAAGAGGCCAGAGAACCAATTATGCTCACATTCTGTCTGGTGTGGGAATACCTCTCAGGGAGTCATGCTAATAGCAATAGTACTTCTGCTTCCATATCTGTGATAGACAAACATATGTTGTTGAAAAAAGACTATTATTTTACCACTGGATCATGACAGCCATTAAACTAATTTCACTTTTTACTGGGCAAAATAAAAGTGGAAGTGAGTAAAACTTTGCATGTGCTTTGATATGTCAATCTGATTTTGTATATGCCTTTATTCTTCATCCTAAAGCATCATTTCTGTGCAAATCAGTGTCCTGTACCAAATGTTTCCATCAGATGGGACTCATCCATGGAAAATAAGCTGGGGGTATCTATATCAATATTAAAGCAAAATCATTCAAATAACCGAGGGTTTCTTTACATTTCAGACTGTGTTCTGGAAACAATAAGATCTCGCCCACAGATGGGACACAGGATTTAATAGCAGTTGTTTTAGAGTTCTAGCAGAAATGAGACACCTTCAAGACCGATGGAACACCATGGGGCTTCCAGAGAGAAGCTCCTACCTCCACATCCTCCAGGCCAGAGGAACTAAAGGAAGGACTGGCTGCTGTCACCCCTGGGTATGGTGTGGCTACCAAAATAGGCTGCTTGCAAGTGCTGTCCCGATGGCAGATACAAGAGCTGCTGAGCTGCAAGGAAGTGAGAAAATGAAGTCCCTCATGGGATATCTTCTGCATTTCAGTGTCCTCCTGCTGATCAGCTCATCAAATGCAATATATAGCAAACAAACAAACAGAAGGAGTCAACACAGAACAGCTGGCCTAGGTACAAAATAAAGCAGAGAGAAGTGAGCCAAGATCCAAAAGTGCAAATGGGATACAAAATCATGTAGAACCCGTAACCTGTGCTCTCATGGCCTCACCAACCACCAAAAATGTGGAGCCCCATCTCCAAGTGTGGACAAAAAGGAAAATAATCCAAGGGTGTATGTGATGGTATTCACACAATGAAGTCCACTTAAAATATCCTGCTAACTCTGCACCAATTATTTCTGAGCCAGTATTTGTAAATCTTAGACCTACACAGTTGATTTTTAAACTCAGATGCAGCTTGACATGTTTTCATTCCAAGTTGGCTTCAACATGCTGCTGCCACATTGTCAAGCTGTCACGCCCACCCTCAAGAGCTCACAGTGAAAAGAAGTGGTCACATTTGGGTACATTCCTGAGGGAATCCGGATGAGCATGACGCAGAGGTACCTGTGCACCTATGCTTATGGCAACCCTGCTCACAATGCTCACGATGTGAAATCAGCCTCGGTGCTCACCAACAGAAGAATGGAGACTGAGATGTGCTGCATGCACACAGCCCATCCTTTAAGAAGAATGAAATCACTCCATTGGCTGCAAGGAACTGGAGATCATTATGTTAAGCAAAATAAGCCAGGCACACAAAAAGAATACTGCACGTTTTCATACCTATGTAGAATCTAGGCTTAAAAAAAAGTAAGACATGAATCTAGTGGGAAGCTATTTGAAAGGAGGAAAGATATCATTGGAGTGCTGACAAGAGGACAGAATAGGTCAACAATGAGGTAACGGGACCAGGGTACATGATACATACATATGCAGAATAATGAAACCCAATATTTGTACATGACTAATCCCTGATGAAATATATGAAAAAAAATCTTCACAAATCTCAGTGCAACACTCTAAAACCTAGAATAAATTATCACCATAGTAACTGATTTATATATGCACATGCATATAAAATATATTTAAGGATTTGATCAGGAAGTATTGAATTTAAAATCTTAAACCAGGACTGTAAAAGATGGTTTAGCAGTTAAGGTACTTGCTTGCAATGCCTAAGGACCCAGGTTCAATTCTCCAGTACCCACATAAACCCAGATGCACAAGGTGGCCCATGCATCTGGAGTTTGTTTGCAGTAGCTAGAGGTTATAGCATGCCCATTCTCTCTCTCTATCTCTCTCTCTCATTCTGTGTGTGTGTGTGTGTGTGTATGTGTGTTTGTGTGTGCATGTGTCTTTCTCTTTCTCAAATAAATAAACATTTTTAAAATTTCTCAAATCATAAGCACAAATATATTGCTAAAATACAGATGCATTTATTGATTTGTAGCATAATATTTTATACTAATAAAATCTAACAGGATTGCCCAACTCTCAAGGAACTTTATAAACTTCTGATTTATAAGTACAAAGGTTATAAGACAATTCTATCACCTGAAAGTCCACTCTCTGTTATAAGAAAACAAAAATAATGTTTGTTTCACTGTATTGAACTTGCCATGTTGAAAGCAACTGGTATCAATTCTTGAAGCTTCAAGAATAAGGCATAAAATAAAAATATAACTTGTCAGAAAAACTGAGTGTGGTTGTCTCAGTACAGAAGAAAAATAAGAGTCATGTTATTAGAGCAGATGACAGTTCAATCTTGTGAAAACAATGGCATGCAAGAAGTATTACATCTATGTATTATCTATTTTGCATAAAATAGATGTGCTATGAATACACACACAACAAGGTCTATATATAATTTAATACTTCAAGAGTTAACTCTTTTGTCATTACTCACAGTTGAAATTATGAAAGGCAATTTTGTGGTAGCTTTGAAAATATTTTTAAATGACTCAATGACAGTTCCATCATGTTGTTTTATATATCATAAAGATAGTCATTCCACACAGCAGGAAACAAAATGTTATTGCTGGCTCTATGACGATACAGTATTATCTGTTCAAGGTCCTTCAAACAAATCATGTTTCTGAGGAGATAGTGGAGAAGAGTCATGAACTTTAGCAATAGTCCTATGACCTTGACTATATTCTGCGAAGCTATGTGATGTAAAGCAAATGGACTGGGCCGTCTGCTGTGCTTCTATGGGCTACGAAATTGTCAATCACATTTTCCTTTAGCATTTATTGTGAGTAATAAAGGCAGGAATGGGGATACTTTCCTGGGTGCACATTCACATTTGGGAATAGTCTAAGTCAACTGTTCCATGTTCCCTACCATACAATAAGACAAAAGGAACAAACTATTAAAACCCAGGGCAACAGAAGTAATCTAAAAGATGAAAATTGATATATAAAATTGAACATAAAATAGATTATTTGCATAGAAGGAAAAAATCCCTTTGAGATTTTATAGATATGGGAAGAAATTATCAAGAAAGGCTTTATTGTGTCTGATAGTTCTGTAAGTTGAGTATGGTACTTAAGAGCATGGACAGATATATAAAATTTAAATTATTCACATATGGCTAAGACACAACATATAGACTATATTATTTTCCAAATGATTTATTGATACAAATACTTCCAGTACTTCAGCAGTATTAGGTGTTTCAGGTCCTCTTATTCCCACACATCTTGTGACAGGTGAGATTTTAAGATGATCTCTTTCCATCAAAAACATGAGTATTTTGGGCTGGAGAGATGGCTTAGTGGATAAACTCTTGCCTCTGAAGCCTAAGGACCCCAGTTCGAGGCTCGATTCTCCAGGACCCTCATTAGCCAGATGCACAAGATGGTGCACTTGTCTGGAGTTCATTTGCAGTGGCTGGAAGCCCTGGCATGCCCATTCTCTCTCTTTCTCTATCTGCCTCTTTCTCTCTCTGTCACTCTCAAATAAATAAATAAAACTGAACAAAAAAAAATTAAAAAAACATGAGTATTTTGACCCTGAATGGAAAAGATAACCAAAAAATTAAAAAAACAATCAAACCAGATGCAGACATTGTGTGATTAACTTGAAGATATTTCTCTTCTGATCAGATATGCGGAAATTAGCAAGAAGGGGTGTGTGTGTGTGTGTGTGTGTGTGTGTGTGTGTGTGTGTGTGCCTCTGCAGAGTATTTTGGTGTATTTATTTTGGAGTGGAAGAAGGAGAAGGCATCTGACCACAGGTGAAATCAGTAGGATCCAAGATGGCCAGAAAACAAACATGCAAAGTTTCAAGAATAAGTAAACTGGTGTTGAAGAGAAGTTGCCATAAGCATGCTATAGAATATGCTTCTGCAGCCAGGCGTGGCAGCACACACCTAATCCCAGCACTCAGGAGGCAGAGAAAGGATGATTGCTGAGAGTTTGAGGCCACCCTGAATTCCAGGTCAGCTTGAACTAGACTGAGACCCTGCCTTGAAATAAAGAAAAGGAGGAGGAGGAAGAAAAAGAGGAGGAGGAAGAAGATGCTTCTGAGTAGTCCAGGAAAGGAACATGTAGCTACCAGTTTCTTTGGAAAAGACTTCTTAGTTAGTATTTTTAAGGGAAGAAAAAAAGAAATAATAAATTCACAAAAAGAAAACATTGGTCTTCGATATGGCAGATATTTCTGTGAGAATTTCAAATACCGGCTCCAATTTGATACTTGGGCGCTAGATCCTCCCTTCTGAGCTGTGACTGAGGAGTGGTCTGAGTTCACCAACTTCAACCACAGAAGGGTGCAGTGATCTCACTGTCTGATCTCATGGCAGTCCCAGCAAGGCTGCGAAGTATCTTGTTTTTCTTTGTACAACTGAAAAAGTAAAGACTTCATTTATCTGGGTAACTAGCAAGAAACATATGCTGGAGGTGAATGAAACCAACAGACACAAGGGCAGATATCAACAGAGGGTTTAAGTTTTGTAAATGTATGAAAAAAGTAGGCAGTTATTAATTTTAAATAAGCTGGAAGCTGAAATAGTCTATGTGTGGCACAGTATATGTGCCCAGGGATGTGTTCTGTATATTATTACATCAATAGTAATTTATTGAACATATGCTATCTATACACAAGGCTCTCTATTAGACATTGAATGTGTAACATAATGGTTAAAGATGGGAAATTCTATGTAAGTGATGGTTACTATTATGAGGTAGGGATCTGGTTTTGAAAAAAAGAACACAAAATAAATTTCTTTAGAAAACCAAAAAAGTAACTGAATCAGTTTTTCTAAGCAACTATAACTATGCTTGCCGTATGAAGACTTATTTTTAATAAGATCTCAAAGCTGTAGAATAGTTTAAAGAAATAAAATAATTCCTTTTCATAAGAACTTTCTTGCCTTTGGATAATGCAACCCCTTGCAAACTAAGTTGTAAAGACTTCAACTTCAGTGGCTCAGGTAGATGGCTTTTGCAGAAAGCAGAAGGAGGAGCTACAACTTAAAATAGACAACTGTGGAAGGATTTGAGGTGCAGGAAGGCTGGCTTGAGAAATGGCACCCATGTCAGGCTGACGGACTTCCCTTTGTGGTTGTCATTTTTCTCCAGCAGTGTGTATTGATTCGTAGCTTTTGCCTTTTGCTTTTCATATATCTGTGAAAGGTTTTACCTTTTGCTTTCCAAAAGGCTATTTAAAAACATAACCATAAGAAGTTATTATAAATCAATAATATTGATTTGAGGAAAAAAGATATAATAAAATCATCAGATTTTTAACTCCATCTTCCCACTTTAATTTTGTTGCCACTATCTACGTTTTGTAGAGCCTGACCATTGTATGTAATGTCTACATGTGATCTTCAAATATTATGGTACAATTAGGACACTCAGCTCTTTCCACTGGTCACCTTGCAAGAAGAAAGCAAAGAAGAGAGAGAGAAAGAGTCAGGCATTCTATATTAGCTCTTGGACATCTGAATATTTTACCTGTGTAGCAAAAGTCATACAGGACACTAATAAAATTTAACCCATAATATGGTTATGTATTTGTGGATTTTTTTTCTCTTCTCTCCTGTTACCCACAAGACTTCTTGGGCTTTATAGGGTGGAAAGGGAATAATTAATTGAGATTGTATATACTGGAAATTTAGAGCCAAAAATAATTGTTGATCATTTCATAATGTTATAAGTGAGTCTGGAGCCTGGGAATGCCCACACAACTCAAAGTATACTTATTGGCAAGGTAATGCTTACATTTGCTGAAGGGGTCATGGCCTTAATGAGTTCAGGCAGGCAAAGACCATCAGCAGGAATTCAGGAATTCTGCTGGCATTTTTATCTTCTAATGTGGGGGCCTTGTATCTTGTTCTGATTAGTCAGACTCAAACTCTCACTCTTATGTAATTGGCTAAAATATTATTTTTAAAGGATGCAAGGTACCAAGGTCAATGTGAAGGAGTAGAAGATTTAGTTAGTTCTGGCCAATGAAGACATAGAAGCTTTGATTTCGATGGTTGTTAACTTTTCTGGTCTGACGAAGAGCTGACTCAGGAAGGAGGGCTTTCTATAGAATTATGTCCTTCCAAAACTTAATTTCTCTGCCTTTAGCACTTTGATAGAAAATATGGCACCTTTCTCTCTTCCTCTCTCTCTTTCTTATATTTCTTAAAATAAGAATATATGTGCTTGCTTTAAATAATGCGTGCCTTGCACCCATGTGGGAGCCAGATTTTTGTCCTCCAAACTTGAAAACAAATCTTGAGGCACAGTACATGTGTTGGACATTTTCTGAGAACAAAATACTAAGTAAAAAGTTAAGACAGTAAAATAAAGAAGTACAAGATGGGAGCAGGTGCCAGACAGACAAATCTTGTAAGCTGAAAAATGATATCAAAAATATCATCAAAATAAGGAAGAGGCATGAAGGAAACTTAGAACTAAGACTACAAAATCATAAGAATGAGACAAACCATTGAAAGGGTAATAGGACATATATATTATATACAGCATATTTCAGCACCCAAGAATTTAAAGGAACAGAAGGACAGGCTTTGGTATGGTGATGGGAATTGCCCAGGAGCAGACTATCCCTAAAATGAGCCAGGAGGCAAACTCTTTTGCCTGAAAAATAATATACGCTATGTATCTCTCCAACTATTAATAAAGTGCCAACCCATTCATAGTCATGTTCAGTGTCATTTCATTCATTTCCTATCATTGTTTAGTTCCTCAGTCAAAAGCCACTGGTTGTTTACCAGGTATTGTGTTCTGCATTTCCACTCTGGATCTCTAGAAATTACTGGAATTCAATCTTACCCTCTTTGAGCTCAGGGACAGCTCTGCAAACCATGAGACAACAAATCAGTGAGTACTGTGGACACAGCACAAAAACTAATTCCTGCTTCACGGGAGACTGGAAACATCTGATGAATAAATATTTTAAATTAACATGGGATGAGATTAAAAAGAACATCTGCTCAGGAATCAGGTATCCAAGAAAAGACTGGCAAGACAGGAACCCAGCCACGGCAAACGACAGCATGGGTAACTGACTGCAATCATAAGTGGCCAGAGTGTCTGGACCAGTTATCTCATCAGCACAAAAAAAGAACAATAACAATAAAAATAAATGGCAGGGTCACCAGCTCAGATATGAAAATTTTCAATGAAAAGCAATATATAACACATATTAGGGAAGGAACTTTGCTTTGGGAGTGAGTCATAGACTGAGTGATCATTGGAGCTTGTGAAATAGCTCTAGAATATTCTAGTTGCCTATTATTCTGTCCTATCAGATTTAGAAAAAGAATAATAGGTGGGATACTTAGCTTGTCTGAGCTATTTCAGAAATTAATTCCAAATATTAAGCCAGAAAACTAATACAAATATAGCAAGAAAACATGTTATCTGAGCTAGAACAATAAAATAAAACCAGCAATCCTACTATAGTGTGAAATCAATGTGTAATTGGCCACTGATTAAAGGGAATACACTATCATATCTTGATTTCAATAGATCAGGAGCGACTAAAATGCAATATTTTTTGTACTGAAGATTGTAGACAGTTAAGCATATTAATGTATGGAATTCTTCATAGCAGCTTTAAAACGTATATCTATTTTACAACAATTCTATTTGATTGGCTCAGCTAGCCATTACCAAATCCTTAGGCCTTCCTACTCTAAATTAAGTCATATTTATTTTTAGCTACATGAAATAGCTACTTTCAGAAAGTAATGTAGATGATGCATATATAATCAAGTACATTAGTAAAGAATACCGGTATTTCTATGTATCTTGTTTAGATGATAGGTAATTTATTTATGTGATTATAAAATATGTATGAGGAGACATGAACACACAAACCTATGCACATATGTCCAGTGTTTTCATTATTTCATTTAGAACTCAGGCTTGGTTGTTTTCTATTTTATGACTTGTATATTAGGAGAAAATGATATAATTCATCTGATTTCATTGATTTCATGAAGAAACATGCTGAAATCTCTCCAAACAAATGTTAACTTATCTTAGTTTAATACACATCTCTACCATATTACAGCACATCCATGCATAGCTATGTTTAATCTTTGTCCATATTAAATAAGATCAAGGTTTCATTCTGCCAGTAGCATTCATTTCAAAGTAAAAAAAAAAAAAAGCATGTCAAGATTATGTCATACCCTACAAAGTTCTGGGAACATGGTGGAAGACAGGGTGCAAAGAATGTAGGAGCTTCAATGTAGGAACATGTACTCTGAAGCATCCTCTCCCTGCACAGACACTGACTGGTGCACTCAGGACCCCGCAGTGGATAAGGATAACACCACTGAGGAACATGTCCTCTGAAGCATCCTCTCCCTGCACAGAACTGACTGGTGCACTCAGGACCCCACACAGGATAAGGATAACACCACTGAGGAACATGTCCTCTGAAGCATCCTCTCCCTGCACAGAACTGACTGGTGCACTCAGGACCCCACATTGGATAAGGATAACACCACTGAGGAACATGTCCTCTGAAGCATCCTCTCCCTGCACAGAACTGACTGGTGCACTCAGGACCCCACACTGGATAATGATAGCATTACTGAGGAGAGTCCTCAGTGGACTGTGACAGAAAAGAGGGGACATAAGAGTATAATCCCATGAGAATATGACAAATTTGCTATATGTTCATATACTTATCAATAAAAATGGAAAAAAGCAAATTATGTCTGAAAATACATTGAATAATTATTATTTTATTAAAATGGACATTGAAATGAAGTAAGTAAAATAAAATAGAAATACCCGTCTTTTGTGAAATGACTATCATCCGCACCAATCAGCACAACATTGACTAGTAATGGGAAAACACATTTACTGAATCAGTAGTTCATATATGGTTTGATGAACACATTCAACTAAAAATAGACATTTTTTCTTCATGTTTAGACCCTTCCCAAGCTTTATTTGAAGAGTCTGCAACAAATATATTTATATGGGTTATAAGACTGGGTAGACTTAATTAATATTTAAGCAATAAAAATTAGTTTGAACTGAAATCATATGTCATATGTTATTAACATATCTTTTCCAAATAAAGGTTAATTTAATTAATTTCAGTAATAAGGTAGACTTAGGGTTAGGGAAGTAAGCTGTGGAAAAATGACAAAGAGGGTTTTGGCAATGGGGAAATCTTAACATACCAGGTAAAGTCACACTGTCATGTTCATAAAATGCCCACTATATGCATGGAAACCATTGACTAAAAAGCTTACATTCATTTATACCTTTCCTGTAAAAATTTTAATATTCTACAGGATAATTTTATAATCATGGAAGTTGTTAATAAAAAAATTGAAAAGAGTAAAAAAGTCATAAAAAATAATTTAATATATTTCATTTGTGTTATTACACATATGGCCTTGAAAACATTCTTAGAAGGTATGCTTGTTATCATGTCAGATGAGATAATAACAATGGTAACTTACATAGAGGACTAAATATGACAGCATGTGTAAGTATGTGAACATCACATCCCTGTGTTCTGTGTTCGGTGGAGGACAATTCCTTCACTTCTATCTTTTTTCTCTCGGGGTTTCTTGACTCAGCTTTCCTCTGTTAAGCTGTGTCTGTGGAAGACAAAGAGATTAATTGACTTTCCATGAAGATTGCAGACTGGTATCGCAAAGAACCAGAGCCTTCCAGAGAAGATAGCTGTAAGCATCTGAAAAGCACCAACGCTGGATGGAGCCACAGGGTTCTAAGAGCACAGTGTGTGACAGGCAGAGTGGAGAACCCACCCGAGGGCAGCTGTACCTGAGAGAGATGTCCAGGATGTGCTCTGGGGTAAAATGTCTAATGGCGTCTTACAAACTGTAAAGGGAAAGGCAGCCATCTTCCTCAATACTTTGAAGGAAGGTGAGATCTTTGGTTTTAGAGTATCTTAATGAGATTTAGCTTAAAGATAATCAAACCTGGTTCAAAAGTCATTCCCTGTCCATTTGCAAGGACAGTGCTCAGAGTCATACAATGAGGAAGCGGGAGAGCTGCAACCCCATCCCCTGCCTATGCAATTGCCACACTGCTAAGCAATTAACCATCTGTCAGTTCAGGTCTTTCTCCCAAGCCTTCTTATTTCCTCCAAAGACAAGTACATACTATCTTTAAAGGTAAAGCTCTATTTACCAAATCATCACACATGATCACCTCAGTGCTGTATTACTTAACTATTCAATGCTTTTGATTATTACATCTTCTAGAATTTAAAATTCCTCAAATTGCTGCTATAGCATTACAAATACCAACCAATTATTTGCAATAACATTTTAAATAATCTTCACATTATGTGTGGGAGAATAGCATTTCTTCCTCCAACCCTAAGGAAGGAAATTCCAAGTTATATGACCAACACAAACAACAAAATGAAACAAACAAACAAAAAGCCTCATAGATAGTCAATGCACCTTCAAGATAACAGTACAATGATATTGAATGAATAAACTTGGAAAACCAGTATGAAGGGAAGCAAGGAAACTTTAGAAAAGCATTACAGAATTCATACATACACACTTACACTGAGCTCAGATTTTAAGAATAATCCCAATTTTACCTTCAAGAACAAGATTGTGTAATATAGCAGGGACAGGATTAAATATGTAAAAGTAATAGAATCAAATTTTAATAATTTTTAAATTTTTTTGGTTCATTTTTTATTTATTTATTTGAGAGTGACAGACACAGAGAGAAAGACAGATAGAGGGAGAGAGAGAGAATGGGCGCGCCAGGGCCTCCAGCCACTGCAAACGAACTCCAGACGCGTGCGCCCCCTTGTGCATCTGGCTAACGTGGGACCTGGGGAACCGAGCCTCGAACCGGGGTCCTTAGGCTTCACAGGCAAGCGCTTAACCGCTAAGCCATCTCTCCAGCCCAAATTTTAATAATTTTATAGACTAATAATTAGCTCATTTTATCATCATCTACTGACAAATTCTGAGTTGGATTGAATTCTGGGTTTTATCAAACTATTTTATTTCACTGCCTTGCTTTCTTCTAACTTTTGCTAGCATTCCAAATGATTGTCTTTATTTATGCAAAAACTTGTGGGATTTCAGAGAAAGCCCTCATTCTCAATCATGCTTCCCTGCATTCATCAAAAGGATATTGAGTAAATAATCTTTTATCAAGGGTAAAACTTAGTACTTCTGAGAATTTTGTGGATTTTTAATACTCAAATTCAACCTTATGCCACGGAAACTAGCATCATAACAAATTTTGATTAATTCTCTTTATGTGAAATAGTTTCATTAATTATGGACCTCACATTTTGTCATTTGGAATTATATTATAATGCTTTAAATTTGTTTTTGTTTGGTGTGTGCGTGTGTGTGTGTGTGTGTGTGTGTGTGTGTGTGTGTGTGTGTGTGTTTAGGTGGACATGTCCACTGGCTCATGTGTGGAGATGAGAGAGAAGCCAACTTTCAAGTCAGTCCTTGCCTTCTGCCTTAGTTGAGGCAGAATCTCTGTTGTTTTCTGCTCCATTTGAAAATTTCCATAACATTTTATTGCTGCGTCCCATGCTACCTATGGTAGGATTACAGAAGCCAGTGTATAGCGTCTGTCATTTTTGTGGAGACTGAATTCAGGTACTGAGAGTTATATGGTATACACCAAAACTACTGGACCATCTCCCTAGCCCTTATATCAGAATTGTAGGACTATATTCCATCTTGTTATTTTCATTTGCTAGAGTAGAAGCTTCCCTAAATCAAAAAATGACATATTTTACACAAAAATATCAAATTTCTTTAGGGGTGTGTCCTCTTAGTTCCTACTAGTAAGGGTGCTACTTTCTGTGGCTGTAGCACCGGAGGCACCGGAGGCTCTACTGATACTTAACTGAATATCTTGACCAACTAAGCAGTATCTGCATAGATTTCAAAAAGAACTCTGCCTTGCCTAAATCTTTGTGAACCTTATTTCCTCAAAATTATGTACTTCAATGCTACAAGTATACATCAGTCCCTTACCAAATCAACTTTTATCTAGTAAATTGCCTTGAAAATAAGCATCTGTTAAGTTAGTGATAATTTATTTATTGTTCTTTATAGCTGCACAATGTTTGTGACAGCATTTCTTCCAGTTTTATCCTTTCTGCTTTGTTTTCTTCTTTGTTTCCTTCCTTCCTTTCTTTATTGTTGTCTTTTTAAAGTAGCAAGGGAAATCTCCCCTTCACACTTTTCTCAGGGATAATCAGTGTCTGCCCTCAGATTGGAACTTGTGTTTGAGCCAAACCAGAGTGTTGGAAAGTAACTTTTCTCATTTCCAGGTTCCGATGGCAGAGGAAACCATAGTCAATACTCTTTTGCAGATGAACTATTAAGCACATTTTTCTTTGCCTACAAAAATCAATAAAACCTGCCACACTACAGCTTGCTCACCCCCCAACACTATTGGGAAAAAAAATGTAGGGTAGATTGTGGGTTTTGAATATATTTCTCTAAACTTCATTTCCATTGATTTCTTTTTTGTTTCCACCAGGCTAAGTACTATTTGCATAAGCCAAAATTATATGAGCCTATGGGCTTAGCAGGGACGATGAGCTTTCATCCGTTGAAAAATCCACTAAATTGTTCTCCATGAAGAATCAAAGGGCATGGTGACAGAGTTTAGAAATATTGAGTCTGACCTTCTGCAAAGGAACTAAACTGCCTCCTCGAGAGAGATGTCTGTGCTCCATGTTTCTATTTTACAAGGAGGATTTGTTTCTTCTTTCTCGTTTACAATCTTTCATTTATGTCAGTGTGAATCTGTGTGTGTAGTCCTGATTTTGCTCTTAGTTGTACTCCAATACTCTGAGTTATCATGTGTCACCTGAGATATTGCCCCATCTTCATCCTCTGGGAAAACCAAGTTGACTTTTCTGCATCCTTTTGACATCTTTTAGCCATTTTTCTTTGGTTCTCTGAACACTTCTTTCTCTCCAGTATACAAGATACCCCAGTCCCATTGGTCTTCACCCTGCCACAGTTTTAGTCCTTATGCGCAGTGCTTGTGTAAATTTTTAGCTCTCTGACTCCCCATGGCTTATTGTCTACAGTGTCTCAGTGTCTTGGCATTGCCTAGAGAAGCAAACATTCCTGTCTCAGCACATCTTAAGTGTCACACTGTATAAACACCATCCTAAGCTTTACTCAAACTTCTCATAAATGTTAACATTACCCAGTGATAGCCAATTTCCACTCAGTTCAAATGTGGTCAGTCTCATGAGAGCCTATTTTATCAGGTAAGGCCACTGAAAGATGTGTAAAAGATCCTGTATCTGGTCATTTGAAAATGATTTGTTGGAAGGATATACAGGATTCTTATTCCAGTAACAAGCAATGAGGCCACACCTCATCTTGTGCTTCTTTCTACTGGCAGCCTGTGCTCGTCTACAAGCTCCAATGAGGGTGAGTATGTCATTGCTGCGGGATCCACACAGCCTGCACATGGCAGGGGAAGCAGAAGATGGATAAAGCACAGATAGCAATACAATGATAGGGGAAACGTTGAGAAGAGAAATTCATGTTCTAAATCTCTGATGATCACTTCACACGAAGGAAATAAAATCTGTTCTCCCTTGTGGATATGGAGAAAAAGCCAGCACTGCTTCACTTATTCATTTGTGTTTTTCCCAGCCTAACAGATTGTTAGTATGAACTTACTGGATATTTTGAGGCTATTTCTTCCAATTCAAATAGAAGGTTAATATTTACAATCTCTGAAGAACTTCAAATTTTTGACACCAACAAGGCCAATCATGTAATAAAAAATAGGTCAACAAATTGAATAAACAATTATCTAAGGAAGAAAAATAAATAAAATTTAAAAATGTGTTCATTGTTAGCCATCAGGCAAATGCAAACTCTGGTTCAAGATCCCACCTTATACTACATGTCAAGATTATGATCAAAAAACAATAGCAAATGTTGGGCAGGAGAGATGGCTTTGCAGTTAAGGCCTTTGCCTGCAAAGCCAAAGGATCCTGGTTTGACTCTCCAGGCCCCTTGTAAGCCAAACGAACAAGGGGGTACATGCATCTGGCGTTCGTTTGCAGTGGCAAGAGGCCCTGGTGCTCCCATTCTCTCTGCCTCTTCCTCTCTCTCAAATAAATAAATATATTTTTAAAAAGAAATAATAGCAAACGCTGGCAAGCATGTGAGGAAAGAAAAACATGTTCCCTCTTGATGAGAATGTAAATGAATGCAGCTACTATGCAAGTTAGTTCACATGTTCCTTCAAAATCTACACTTACAACTACATCATGGACCTCTGTGTGAGTACTGGGATGTGCCCAAAGGAGTCCAAGTTAAAAATACCACAGAAATCCATACATGTTCGTGATTGTTATTGCACTATTCATAATATCCAAAATATCCATAATATGACAGCATCCAACGTATCTGTCACTACATAACAGATAAAAAATATTTATAGGAAAAAAATGGATGGAATGGGAGATTGTTTATGTAAAGTGGAAAAAACTAGATCCTAAGGGCTGGAGAGATGACTCAATGGTTAAGGCATTTGCCTGCAAAGCCAAAGGATCCGGTTCAATTCTCCAGGACACACATAAGCCAGATGCACAGGGGGTGCAGGTGAATGGAGTTTGTTTGCAGTGGAGGCCCCGGTATGCCCATTCTATCTCTTTCCCTCTCTCTCTCTCTTTCTCTCTCTTTCTCTCCCTCTGTCTCCCCCAAACAGACAAACAAACAAATAAATAAATAAATAGATCCTAGAAAGACAAAATTATAAATTTTCTCTTAGGTGTGGAATGTATACTTAAAAGCACAAAACAGGGCCGGGTGTGGTGGCGCACGCCTCTAATCCCAGCTCTTGGGAGGCAGAGGTAAGAGGATCGCCATGACTTCGAGGCCACCCTGAGACTCCATAGTGAATTCCAGGTCAGCGTGAGCTAGAGTGAAACACTACCTCGGGGAAAATAAATAAATAAATAAACAAGCACAACACACACACACACACACACACACACACACACACACACACACACCATGAAAATGAAAAGGGAATTAAGGGGGGAGGAAGAAGTGTAACTGGAGGGGGATATGAATGGAACAGGACAGTGAGCTGGAGGGTCACAAATGGATAATGGTCACAGAGAGAAAGGTAGCTAGCAAGAGAAGGTAGGGTTGATTGGCAAGGCCTGTGTGGATGTAAATAAAAATGAGTTATGCTAGATCTGCATGAAAAGATTGAAAATGGAACTTATTTATTTGCATGCTACTCCAAACTATAATTATAAATAGAAGAAAATGTAGCATAAACACATTGTGTAATAAACTACTGAATATGATGTGACAGGTACCACAGCTAAATCCATGAAACAAACCATATGGATATAAGAATTGTATCTATGGCAATACACATTGCTGCCTCAGATGCCCTCCTTTTCCAGAGCTCTGCCACCCTTCCTCTATCACTGGCCACATGCTCTTAAGACCAAAGTTGTCATCATGTAGCAACCCTTTTACTTAGCCTATACTAATGAGAAGAGATATAAAGATCATGACCTGGTGGATATAGCCCGACTGCTCTTCCCAACTTTATGGCCTCTTAATCTAGGTTTTTTGTTGTTTTTTTTTTTTTTTCATTTTCTACACCATACACTATTGCTGGAGGTAGCTACTCATTCTTGGACATTCATAATAGCTTATTCTTGTAGCATCTTCCATTTAATCTCCTGATAAACTGCTGTATAACATATATTTCCAAGTAATAATTTGCATATGTAACTGTACTTTAAAAATCCTGTAATGCTTCACCAGACAAAATGGAGAAATATAGACACACAGGCATTTACAGCTTCCCTTATGTGGACTTGGAGCAGGGCCACGTCACCTCTCTTCCTATGAACTCTTGCCATGTTCCTCACATCATGACACTGACCACCCCCAGGTCAGGCTCTGAACTCTCAAGCATGCATGCAACCTTTCAAAGATGTTTCTGAAAGTGTTCTCTTTATGCCTAAATCCTTGTTGCTGTCCCTCCGTACTTCTGGTTCCAGTCTAAAAAACAATGGTCTAAATCTCTGCGCTGATCACAGACCCATCAAATTATATGGCCAACCCTTGGTCCACAGAGAGACTGAGGCAGATAGCCTTCCCACTGATCATTCTACTGATCATTCCAGATACTTTGAACTCTCACTGCTGTAGACAGACCCTGTCCTGTGTGTGTCTACTGACTTTGTCTATTGTTCATGCTCTATCTCTGGTTCTCTGTACTGCTTCTCTGGATTTGATCTTTTTCTACCTCAACAGCCTTGAGGCCAACATAGTCTTTTGACATTTGACCCTGGAATAAACATTCACATGTAGAATCAGTCCCCATGAAGCATTCCCAGGATCTGTAATTGTCTTCATTTTTGAGTTGTTATTATATATCTCAGTAACTTTAATAATAGTAAGTGAACAGATACATGAAGAAATCTCTTCTATCTAAAGCTAACCTCTTTTAGTTTTCCTAATTTTACTGTGATTTGACCTTCCAGATGACATTTACTACTTTCTGACTTATCCCGCACAAGTCTATGCTATTACTATTCTGCTCAGTGGGTCATGTACAGCCAGAGCAAAACCAGAGAAAGGGTCAAAGATTTCATGTCATAGATGTGGAAGAACAAATTATTTTGAATGTAATATGGGCATTTGCCCAAACTATTACATGGGAAGATAAATATCTTCCATGATACAAATTAACTTGCTTTCATGTTGGAGCAATTTTAATTCTAATTAAAAGTAAAATATAACTGCTGGCATGAAGTTCTTAAAAGGTGACTGATTTTGTTTAAGATGACTAGTAGCTTGCAATCTGACATGAAGGTAAATTTCTCTCCTGGAATATCTCGTCTTCTTCCCTTTCCTTATTGTCACTTCTCCACAGGAAAGTTCAGCCAGAAATGCACCTCAAGTGACGAAACAGTCCTGCCTCACAGCTCTTTGTATGCCTTCCACCGGCTCCCTGGCTCTGCCAGAAACGTCCAGACTCTCACCAGATGCCATCTCCTAGCAAGGTACACTTCCGTTACCTGGCTCTTCCACTGTTCTATAAATTAAATCTGCTCATCTACTATCTTGATCCCTTGTAAAAATGTTTCTCTAAATTCTCTGCAGAGTTTATTGGTTCTTATTCGCTTGTAGTTTGGGTTTCTGCTCTCATTTTTTTTTTTTCAATCAGAGGAGAAATATAATGTCTACCATTACATAGAAGGCCTTCTTCACCACTCTAAAGAGGTATTCAAGAGTTCCACCACTCTGCTGTTATTCCATTTTTTTTTTTCCACAGAATTTATTGTTATTGACTGGAGGCCACTTGCTCACTGCACATGGACCAATTAAATGAAACACAAGTTGTTCAGGCAAGAAAAATGACTTAATTCAAAATACCACCTGACTGAGAGGATAGACTGTCATCCACAGACCATCTGGATTCTCAGGACAATGGAGGGATTTCCTTTTTGTAAGGGGAGTGTTTGCCCAGTGGCTCATGGGTTCAAAATCTGACTCAGAGCTAAGGATTTGGGAGTTACTGGATCATAGGTGTTCTGAAAGCAGTTATGGATTGTCTTGCCCAATGATGTGGACATGTTCCCATGGCATCATTGGGAGGTAGTGAAAAGTAGGGCATGGGGCTGAGGTAGAGGATGTACAACCATTGTGGGCTTATCCTAGATAGTTACATCTGGTCTTCTGTTTTCCATTCACCTTGAAATTAGCACACCTTCTAGGGAATAGATCCATGGTCCACTGCGATAGGGTCCAGTGACCACGGGCTGCAGACATTAAAGCAGAACAACATAAACCTTTGCCCCTTTAAGTGGATTTGTTCATGTATATTTAGCTCAGTGAGGAAAACTCACACAAGGAGCTTTAAGGAGGCAGGAACTAAGGAATGTAAATGAAATTAAGAAGATACTTTTGAGTGGCAAGTGAAAGTTGTTTTGAAGGTCTGTTGTCTCCAGTTGAGGCTTTCTTGGTCTTAGTTTTTGTAACTGCTTCTTGTCATCATAGATGCCACTCTTCAGCTACTCTTTCGTATGCCACAGGCTTCTTGGTAAATGTATACAAGAATGCAGATTGCTTAAAGTCATATTTGTGTCCAACTGTGTTCTGTGTTCTTAAGTGTTGGAAGCCTCTGTCTTCTAAGGTTAACCTAATGAGCTTTTATATTTGCAGTAAGTCAGGATTTATCACCACTAAAATCTCACATATACATATATATAGTTAAACAGATATATATTTAAAGTGTTATTGCCTTGTATCCCCTTACCTCATGCCCCCATTTTCCTGAAGGCCTTCTTCAGTAGGGTCTTTGATACTCACTGTGGGGTAGTTCAGGCATCTGTTAGTTTTGGGGAGGCTATACTTCGGATTATTTCTACCTGCCTTAGTCCCTGAGCCTTGTCTGTGTTAGAAGACTGTTTTGGTGTTAGGTTCACTATGGCCCCTGTATTTTTGTTACAGTGGATGTCACTTCCTTTCCAAGTTCATTGTTGTTTCCCTGGAGGCTATTGTGAGGACAGCATTGGGAGCAATGCCCAGGGGCTGCTTCTTCTGAGGTTTCTCCTGGACCCTGGTAAATGTGGTAGAGGTGGCATGTCTTATAGTGAGCTGACAGCTAACTTTTCTTATTGAGTTGGTGGATTTTGGGTCTCACCTGTATCCTCTGCCATCTGCAAACCAAAACAATTCTCCAACCACAGTTGAGAGCAGCTTTGATTAGAGCAGTATGCATATAATTTTGAGAAATGTTTTGTATGTGTTATTCTTTTTGGTAATTTTTATGAGAGAGAGAATTGGCTCACCAGAGTTTTCAGCCATTGCAATAGGACTCCAGACTCATGCACCACCTTGTGCATCTGACCTAATGTGGGACCTGGAGAGTTGAACGTGGGTGGTTAGGCTTTTCACGTAAGCATCTTAACTGCTCAGCCAACTGTCCAGCCCTGTATGCGTTATTCTTTAAGTGACCCCTACTGGTATGGAATTCACAAGTCACAATGAGCAGTATTTCAAGCATTCACTATTAGAAGACTCAGCACCAAAGATTTTTATTTTAGCAAAGCAGTTTAAAATAATTCCTCTTTCACCTCAATTACCTCCTAGACAAAGTTTCTGTGGCATATTGACATTCTCAGACAAAGGTGTTTTGAGATCACTAGTATCAGAATTATGTGCCATTTGCACACTTAGAGATAACCTTCAGACCATCATCTATGAGAGAGACAGAGTCCTCGTAATACAGTGAGTTTCCAGGGTTCCCTTAACAATTCATAATGGCACATCACGTTAGTTCAGTCCCCCAAGGAGATGGACAAATGGACGGCATTTATATCAATCCCTCCCTATGGAAAAGTCTCCAGTGCACGAGTCGCTCCTCTCTGTAGAGATCATGCACCCACCTCTGCAGTGTGGACACCTGTTGGGCCAAAGAGGTCAAAGCTGCTCTTCACACAGCACATTGAGGAAGAAAGATGGAAAGTTAATTCCTGAAGAGAAAAAGGCAGGGACAATTTGATGTAGTCAGAAGGCAATTACACCATTGGAATTTAGCCAACACCTGTGTGTTCATCCCACTTTTCTCACTGATTTCTGTATCTGGCTAGAATAGGTCAAGTGTCTTTCATGTAGATTGTAACTTGTGGACTCCAGATGTCACCTCTATTTGCTTGGCCAATGTAAATGTTAATAAAGTAATATGCAAATGAAATACTGCCTGTGAACTTGTCCTGGTAGTGCTGGCCAAGTTCTGCACTTTGCTGCAGGAGTAAATGCCATTCCTGGTCTTTGTTTCCAAGTTGACCTCTCCTCTGAAGTCATCACTTTGGTATTAATAAAAGACTTTTCTGCAAAACACCCATAGAGGCCCGTGCAGGGCACACCTGCTTTGTAAAAAGTCATGACCCAGAGTAAGGGGCAAAGGAGAGCTGGCTTAGTCATGTAAATAAACTGTTTTTACAGCCTATGTCCCTCCTGCTGGGGAAAGGTTACACATTTTCCACAGTAATTTTGGATTTCTTTTTATTCCCTCATTTTCTTTTGCAGTTTTTGTTTTGTTTTCTTTTATGAAACCCAAAAGAAAATAAAAAAAGAAAAAGAGCTCCATTATTGACCAGCATTGCTGACTGTATAATAGAAGAGTGCATTTCATAGATTTCTTCTGAGGTGTTTGTAATTGATTGATTCATTATTTTCTGCACCACAAAGAAAACCTCTGGGAAAGCTTTGCTCTGTCTTTCAAAACCTGGGGGGAGTCATATGAAGCCATGTTGAACTACGCTGTTGTAGAAAAGCTGAAAAGCACAGTAGAAAGGTTTTCTTTCCAAATATTTTCCTGAAAAATGTTTTTTAAACAATTGCCAAAGTCCTCCATAATGAATTGATTACATAGAAAAATGTACAACTCCAAAGAGACATTTGAATGCCAAACTTCAGAATTTATAAAGGAAAAATAATACCATGTATACTATGGTACTTACAAAGCATATTTTCACACACAGGCTTAGACATCCACAAGTTTGAAACATGTCCCATTTTAGTTTGGTGACGAAAGTCATCTCTTGCATTTACAAATGGACAATCACATGGCCTCAGGCACTTCCCACATGTCACTGAGTTTCACCTGAAGTCCCTTCACTCTTTTTATTTAAAGTCTCCATGCTTAGCATGCTTGTTGAACCCCTTCCCCCCTGCCACCACCACTGCTCGCTGGAATGACTGTCTTTGGAGTATCTTATCTGTGTGACTCTGGTGCAGCTGGAATGACTTTTATCCATGGTAAGAGTTTCAGAAGTTGGTGTTTTCCTCTGGTATTTGTCATATTGATCTCTGAGTTTTTCTCCCTTAAGTGATGCATAGGCTTCACTCACCTTTCCTTCTGCTTTGAGCCTCATCTTCATCTTGCTTCAGAAAGCACACGTTTTACAGCTCTGAGGGAGGCTCCAGTTATAAATCGTGTTTACCTGTCAACTCTCCTCTCTGCCAGCTTAGCTTGGAGTGCTCTTGGTTCAGCAGATTTATCTCATGTTCACCTACTTCAAGCTCCTGAGATGCTTCTGCCACTTTCTTTTCCAATTTCTCTCTTTTTCTAAGGTTTAGAGAGACTTTATTAGATTAAGAGAAGGAAATGGAAAAGTACAGAGAGCTACCATAATGTGGAAGGTGGGAGGGGGAAGCCCTGTCTTTATTCTGTGATAGTGCATATGCAGAAATGTTTGTACTCATTTTACTATGATTAGGGAATGTTGTGGTTCAGTATATTACAATAGAAACCTCAACATTAGACTTTCATGTCATTAAGGGCCCCATCCATGAAGTTTCCTTTGTGTGTCTTTTAGTATGATCATTAGTAAATTAATCTCTGAACTCACTTACTATTGAAACATTACAATGTGTACTTTGTAGAATGTCTTCAAATCTGTATCTAAAATTTAACAGAAAGTCTATTTCTTCAGTGAAAGATGTTATTATTTATCTTGTGCCTTTAGACAAAATTGAATGGGTACATATTTCTTTATGAATATCAGCTTGCTTCTTGGACCTGAAAAGACTGTGAGAAACATTAGATTTATACCTGGCATTTACATCTATCATTTATACCTGACATGTATGACTGGCAGTCAGTTGCCTCAAGTCTAAGACCTGAAATAGATAAAGATATTCTCATCTTGTCTTTTCTTTACTTCTATCTCCAGTTATACTGTGCCCTAACAAACAAAATCATAAACCATTGTCTACCCCTTTTGTCAGAGAGGTTCTGTACATAGCCTTGTGCTCTTCATATGAGAATCAAACTCCCTCAGTTGGGTCATAGGAGATAAACTTTCTGTGGTGTGAAGCGATATAACTGTGATCATATCCTAGAGGCAATACTGATGCTCATCATTTAAAAAGGCTAAAATGTTTTCTCACATGTAACAATTAGCTTCCTAAATGTGATATGCTTTCCTTCTAGCAGGTCGTTACTTTCCACTCAGGCTAATAAGCATTCTGCAGAAACACTGTCTTCACTGGATGTCTGCCACATTTAACCCACTGTGTTCCTTTGCCATATCTTCACTTTTTTGGCCAACTGTGATTGTCGCCATGGCTTTTTCTGAAGAAAAGTATTACTTAATAATTCAGAACAGATAGATATGGAAAGTAAGTGTGACTGAGAAAAGAATAAAAACAAAAGTTTCAATCATTTTCACAGGCCTTCTTCCCATAGGATGTTCACTACTTTAAGACTGGCATCTTCTTGTATTTTTTTTTTTGTTTTTTTTTTGGATTTTTTCGCGGTAGGGTATCACTCTGGTCCAGGCTGACCTGGAAGTAACTCTGTCATCTCAGGGTGGCCTTGAACTCATGGCAATCCTCCTACCTCTGCCTCCCGAGTGCTGGGATTAAAGGCGTGCACCACCACGCCCGGCTTCTTGTATTTTTAATTTATATGATGTAATCAGAAGCAATAAATAGCTTACCCTTATCCGTCAGAAATTAAAAATCAAGTGTCCCACATTAAAGAGCAAATCTATATTATGGAAGCATGAGCTGTAAGGAAAACAAGCTAATCTCTAAGCCTACCAGTTTGAAAATGTGTTTATCAGTTTTTTAAATGTCCTTTTAAACCTACATTGAGTATTCAGTAAATATTTGGAATTTAGTCTATTTATATACAAAATCACCCCACGATGCTGTCCTTCTGATCACACCAGCACACACTAATGCTCAAAACCACACAGATGTAGTAGTGTGCCTTAATCCCCTCGTGTCAGTGAGCATGTCTGTGAAAGAGCATGCAGTGTGATCAATATGTGCCAAAGGAGGTGAAGTCATGTTCTTCAGTAGCATAGCCCCTGGAAAGTTGTTCATATTCCAAAAAAATGACCGCACCTGTATTCATCTTCAGGTAAACAACCCTATTTTAAATCAGTGAGTCACAAAAGCAAGTAAATAGCAAAGTAGGATGGGGATTAGCAGTTAGGAAGAAGAGGGTTAGCGGGAATGCGAGGAGATAAGAGGTGATTGGTTTAGATATGATCAAAACACAGTGTATACATGTATTAACTTGTCAACAATAAAATAAAAAATGAATTAAAAATATTACTAAAGTCAATTGATTAAAGCCTGTCAAACCCTTTGCTTTCCTTTCTGGCTGGGCACTTGCTTTCATGGGATATAGGCAGATGGGTAGAATTATGTTCTAATGATAAGCAGAATCAGCAGTCAAGCTCAGTTATACTGAATCTATCAGGGATGTAAGTTGTACATGAATTTTATCTGACATGCGTGTCCCAGTTAAAAATGGTGAGAATAAAGCCAGGCATAGTGATACACACCTTTAATCCCAGCATTCAGGAGGCAGATGTAGGAGGATCACTGTGATTTTGAGGCCACCCTGAGAATACATAGTGGGTCTCGGATAGCCAGACCCTACCTCAAAATAAAAGACCCCACCCCAAAACAAAATGATGAGAATACACAAATGTTCTCATATTGACCCAGCCATCATTTGATAGTGTCTTAATATTGTAGTTAGTTACAGGTGATTAACAGTTTGTTGTGTTTTTCCATAGTTTGTATATGTGAACAGGATGAGAATGAATCTAAGTTTTGTTGTTGTTTGTTTGTTGGTTGGTTGGTTGGTTGGTTGGTTGGTTTGGGTTTTTTTTTTGTTTGTTTGTTTTTTTAATTTTTTTTTTGGTTCATTATTTATTTATTTATTTGAGAGCAACAGACATAGAGAGAAAGACAGATAGAGGGAGAGAGAGAGAATGGGCACGCCAGGGCTTCCAGCCACTGCAAACGAACTCCAGACTCGTGCGCCCCCTTGTGCATCTGGCTAACGTGGGACCTGGGGAACCGAGCCTCGAACCGGGGTCCTTAGGCTTCACAGGCAAGCGCTTTACCACTAAGCCATGGGGGTTAAGTTGGTTTCATGCTAGTCCAGGCTGACCTGGAATTCACTATTTAGTCTCAGGGTGGCCTTGAACTCATGGTGATCTTTCTACCTCTGTCTCCTGAGCACAGGGAGTAAAGGCATGTGCCACCATGCCTGGCTGAATCTACGTTTCTTACCAAGAAGCACAACCTGGGATGCAAAGTGTGATTGCACTGATGATATCACAGTCAAAGTCCACATTGATACAGTTCTACTTCCCCAGTAATGACTTAGAAAGGGGAACTTAATGCCATTTGATGCTGGAAAACCTCTGAGCTATATTTAAAGGTCATACTGATGTTTTTAAATGCTAAAGTTTGTGATTAACAAAATATGATTTATTAGTGGGCCTCTAAATAAAATAACATTACATACAACACTATCTATGATTTGAATAGAAAATCTCAAGGTGCTCAAGGCCACAGCCCTCTAAAAGCTCTCTCTTCGTTTGTGTACTGGAGTGTTGGTGAAAACCTCCCCAGGACCTGAGTTTCTATAGATGGCTTGGCCCAGTTGTCATGATGTCTCTGTCCAAGGCACCCAGAGAAGAGAGGGCACAGGGAACGCTACTTGTTGGTTAGCTGGTTAGAGAGCCAGACCTGAAGGAGGCATGGATCATTCTCCCATTCATTTACTGCAAGTCATAAGTTCATAAATAACCCCAGGAGAGGTCAGGGAAAAGTTCAGCTTATATCCTCAGGTACAGAGTCCTGCACATTTTGTGGAAAATAAATCAGTATCTTTCTCCTGGAATGTACTAAAACAGTGAATATGGGAAGGGATATAACTGCTACCTTGAACACCCAAATGGAGACAGAAAAGTCTTTTAAGTATTAAATATAGGCTTTAACATAAACACAGTGATATAAATTCTTTGTCTTCCCCTATTTTTCAGTTACTTCTAATGTTTCAGAGAACTTTTAAGGTAATTCCTCAACTACAGTGCAATTTCATTTTACAAAATTTTGTAGGCTTGCAGGTTAATTGCAATCAGTGAATGTTTGAGCAAAAGTAAGAAGAGCTTTAATTTAGGGCTTCCACAGGTAGCTTAGTGGTTAGGCACACTTCTAGCCTAAGCACAAAAGCCTGAGAGCTCCTGAGGCTCCTGGAGTTCAAAGTTCCAGAGCCCACATAAAACTCCAGAGAGTGACCACAAACATCTGTCACCAAAGCCTCAAGAGGGAGCCAAGCCCCAGAATTAGAAACAAACAAAAAGGCACTACTGAAAGGTAAAATGGGCAGGTAAGTGGCGGAGGCTGGGCAGTGGTGTGTCCTCTGGCTCTTGGAGGCAAACAAATACATGACCCCCAAATACACGTTTCAGTAATCTACATGTATACACCACTTATACCACCCCCCCCCCACACACACACACACACAGAACTTCTACTCAGAAAAAGGTTCTTTTTCTGGTTTACACTAAAAACAAATTGCTCCGAAGTGTGAATTCCTAGTGTGGTTTCTGGAAACCACTCCAAGTGACACATTGACTAGATCCTACATTCTTCCAAATCCTAAAAGAGAAGTTTCAAAACCAAGAGTAATTTACATTAAATGCTGTCGAGAAAGTAGTTGAAAAGTCTATTCATAAAACTTTTATTCCACTGACATGAACTTAATACACATGATCTTAATAGTTATGCTTGGGTTCTTCATGAAAATTTCATAAGACATTAAACAAAGCTAGCGAGCATCTCAAGGTATTTCTCTGTTAACTATTTTTACAGCACATGCATGTTAGGCAAGTATCAAAACAAAAAAAAAAACTAAAAAAAGTTAAATACATGAGATTTGTGTTAACTGCAGTGTTTGTCACACATAAATTCACGAATACCAAAAATTCATTTTACTGTACTTTGACACTTGTTCTCTAGGTTACCTGAAACATTTAAATACAAATAAAATATGTAACAATAATGGAATGTGAGTCATTTCTGCCCTTATCCAGAGTAAACTGGGACACAACTTTCTCTAAAGAATACTTCTTCAAAATCCTAAAAGAAATTTCTCATTGACATAACATCAGACATTGAGAATCCTCAAACATTCCATCCTCAGAGGAAAGACATAGTGGTTATTTATTTAGTGATGTCTGCAGCTTAGAAAAAATTTAAAACACATTAATTTTAGATTGACCATCAATTCATATACTTAACAGTTATCTTTCACTATTTTTGCATGACTCTAAGAGCAATACAAAAATGTTAGGAAATGTGTATGTGTGTGTGTATTTGGGTGTGTATGTTTCCCTACTTAGAATTCTACTGATATGTGGGGGCTTTTATTGTTGGATAAATGTATTATTATGTCGACTAAAATTATCTCATATAATCATGTGCTAAATGCCAAGAAAAAGAAACAACTTATTTTTAAAAACCACATTAATTTCTTAGTGGAATAAACAGTTCTGTTCATTCTGTGTGCCAGAATTTTTCTGGAACAAGGGATATCAAAAGAGTCTTAGGAGTTCACACACTTAAAACGAGAAATAAACCAGAGAAAGAAATGACTGAAATCAAGTATCAAAGTTGTTTGTAAAAGTTACTTCCACACAGAGTTTTCCATAGTCAGGGACATTCATTTCATCTTGGAAATGGACAAAGATTCTGGAGATACATGCATTGGGTTGGGGTAGTCATGCATATTTTTTAAATTTTTCAATATAATAATAATGATGTGATTTTACATAAGTGGTAATAGGTTCTAATTAAAAGGACGTGACTTACCATCTTGCCCTATATTGTGAGTGATCAGTTAACGGAATTCAGCAGTGAGTTTCCAGTGGAACACATGGGGCTCAAATAGCCTCATCTATGACACCTGCACCTACCATGCGGTCTCCTGGCAGCACAGGTGTAACAGTCAATCCTGAGGATTGTACCTAGCGTGAGATCTTCTGTGAGTGGAGCTACCCTTTCTCATACCATAATATGAATTTCAAAAGGATCAAAGGAGGATATCTAACAAAAATGAAAAAAAAAATCTGATTTTAGAACCTGGACCATACTTAAATGGATGCAATTTTCATATTTAATAAAAGATTGTTACAGTAATTATCTTAGTATTTAAGAACAAGAATAACTAGTGAAGCAGTCTAGCCTTGTAGCACTACTAGGGCAGAGGTGAAGACATAATGATCTTAATTAGTGTATAAATGTTTAGATATAAAGTTTATATGTGTAAATGAATGCCTATTTTAGAGACTCTGTAACATACAAATATATAAACAGATAGATTTATTTTCTTTAACTTATTTTTTCTAGCACAAAAAGATAAATCATAGGAAAATTATGATTTTGACATGAAGAGAAATCTATCAAATACAAAGGAAGTCTAAAATTAGTACACTACTTGAATGATTACAAATTACAACCAGTTATATTAGCACTATTAACTTTGTATAAAAAGATTTTTTCAGATACTCAATAATGTAATATCTTACAAAGAATTGAAAGATGTTTGGCCAAAGAACTTATCATTTTCACAAATGAAATTTTTATTGATGCCTATGTAGAAGAAAGTAACTAGATTTGATTTGGGAATTTTGATATTATAGAAATATTTCATATTTTAAGAAAATATACCTCTACTTATCAGATTTTTCACTTTCATTTAAGAAAGTAAATACACATTGTCAGCTCTACTTTTTGTGGCCATTACAGAGCTTGAATCTATTCCAGCACTACACAGATGCTTTGGGGGAAAAAATAGTGGGGGATAATTTAACCTTCTCCTGTTTCTTTCTCTCACTCTCTCTCTCCTCTCTATCTCTTTCATATTACCTGTCTTTTTCTTCCTTCTTTTCTTTGGTGCTGACCTGTAACTCCCAGCATCAGCATGTGGCTACCATCCACAATTAGCTATTGATCAGAGACCTACAAGTTTTCTCAAACAAAGACAGATTTCTGCCAGTGTATTTGATGACCCATCAAAGGTTAGTGGTAAGACCCTACTGCTGAAGACACTCTATGCTGATGGTATGTAACATGGAGTGACCTGGCTGGAACCTGGAAGAGAGTCAGTCCCCAGACAGTTAGCTTGTCCAGTGCCAGACATGCTACATGAGCCACTGGGGGAAAATGAGCAACATCTGTCCAACCAACTCATGGTCTAAGCTAGTCAGCAGCAAACAACCTGGAGTGATGCTCACACAAGTGCAATAGTGGCACACAGCCATGGTGGGAAACCAACTGCTCTTGATTTGGCTAACCGATCTGCTCAATGGAACAGAACCCATAGCTGGAGCTGGGGAACAAGTCAGGGCCACATCCAAAAGTGAGCCCACTCTCCATTATCAAGCTCCCACCAATCGTGGACTGCAAGAGGGCCTACACCTATTAAATTCTCTCAAAAAAACAAAAAAAAAAATGGTTATCCCATTTATCTGGCTCTAACTTTACTCTCTATTGGAGAATTTACCTCTATTTTTCAGATGGACACACAGATCCTAAGGAGAGAACCAGCCCATCACACCTCAAAAGGGTCCCAACAAAAACTAAGAGTAATTGGGGACATAAGCAAGAGTTTTGCTTTCTTGGTGAACTTGATACCAGCACAAGGGTGAAGGAGATAGGCACAGAGAACACTCAATTCCTACCAAACCAGATATGTAGAGACACAGATGCTCCCAAGACCTCATCACTAACTGTTAGAGCTACACGTTGGGTCATTATGCACAGAGACGTTGCCTCTTCCCAATAACTGATGGCTAACCCTACAATACACAACCCATATTCCCCAACAAGGAGGGACCCTGTAGAGGGGGGTAAGCAGAGAGGAGTCTAACAATGGTACTAACATGTGTACATAAATAATAAAAAAGTAATTTTTAATTAAAAATGCATTGTTTTAGCATCATTTTCAAAAATGTAATTTAAAGATGAAACTACATAATATTACAAGAATTTCTACATTTCAAGGGTTTAAAAATAACAATATTGAGCTGGGCTTGGTGGCACACGTCTTTAATCCCAGTGTTTGGGAGGTAGGGGTAGGAGGATTGCCATGAGTTCAAGGCCACCCTGAAACTCCATAATGAATTCCAGGTCAGCCTGGGCTAGAGTGAGACCCTACCTCAAAAAAACAAATAATAATAATAATAATAATAACAATATAGGCTGGAGGGATGGCTTAGCGGTTAAGATGTTTGCCTGCAAAGCCAAAGGACCCAGGTTCAATTCCCCAGGACCCATGTTAGCCAGATGCACAAGGGGGCACAAGCATCTGGAGTTCGTTTGCAGTGGCTGGAGGCCTTGGCACACCCATTCTCTCCCCCCCCCCCTCTCTGTCTTTTGCTTTCAAATAAATAAGTAAAAATAAAAACAAAATAAATTTTAAAAATAATAATATAAATAAATATAATTCAATCTATTGTCAAAATCAGTGTCTAGTTACTCTGTGACTTTCTGTTCCAAAAATCTCCAAGATATTTCTGATAAAAATAACAAAAATGTGTTCATGAAAAATGCTATGTGATTGAGCAAAATCTATATTTTAGATTTTCCAGTTTTTGAAATAAGTTTAACAAAACTTGTATAGAATCAATTCTAGGTGTTTACTTTTTTTTTTTAATTTTTTTTATTTATTTATTTGAGAGCGACAGACACAGAGAGAAAGACAGATAGAGGGAGAAAGAGAGAACGGGCACGCCAGGGCTTCCAGCCTCTGCAAACGAACTCCAGACGCGTGTACCCCCTTGTGCATCTGGCTAACGTGGGACCTGGGGAACCGAGCCTCGAACCGGGGTCCTTAGGCTTCACAGGCAAGCGCTTAACCACTAAGCCATCTCTCCAGCCCAGGTGTTTACTTTTTTAAGAAAAAAATATCAGTCATGTGATGGGTGGCAGATGCAACTAGGAATTCGGCAGGAAGTACTGGCTGTCCTGAAGGCTTTAAGACATATTTGGAAACAAGAATATTTTACCTTATAGAAGCTGACTACAGCTTTCTAAGAGTACTCTTATAAAGCAAGAGATGTTGCCCCATGAACTGCATCCTCTGACCGTACTTTCAACTTTGACTATTCCACCCTTCCTCCTCATGTGCTGGACAACTGTCTCCTGTCCTTGCTGAGAAGTCCTTTCTGTTTGGCTCTCCTTCAGGCATGCTGAGATTTGTTCAACCAAATCTTTGTTCAAGTTTCAGCTTCTCAAAAGAAGTGGTCATTCATATATTGGATTTCCCCAGCCCAAACTTTGACCTAAAGTACTTTCAACAAAGGATGGACTAAGTTAATCAAAATGTTCTAAAAGTACAAAGCTTTGGAGATGCTGGGTAGATTATAAGAGAAACTGTGTGTGGCTCTGCTCATAAGAAAGTATAAAAATATTTCAGCTGAAATTTCCTTTCCTTGAACTGAATGGATCAGGATGCTGATTTTTAGCATCCTAATTATAAAGTCCATATCATCAAATACTAATTTCATTCAACTGCCTAGGTAGGAGCTTCTCCATGTCAAATACTATATCAAGACTTATCCTTGAAAATATTCTTGAAAACAGCCGACAATTCCATTGATAGAGTTTAAGTAAATATTAAATTAAAATGACAAACATTGTCATCAAACGTATGGCAGTTTATAATTCAGTCCAGTAGTTGCTTTCAGGAGTGACATTAGGTGACTCACAGCACTGTGTCCCTTGATTCTCATATTGTGCTCATTAGTTTCCTGGGGCTTAGACAGCTGCCAGCCTCATTGGCACCACTGGGAAGAGCATTATAGGAATTCAAATCTAAAGTTTTCTGAGTGTGGATATTCGTCTTAACCACCAGGCCAAAGTAAAAGGCATAAGGAGTTTTCAGTTTTCAGAGAAACTCCACAAGCCAACTTCATTACTTTGTTAAATATATGGAATTCACTCTCAAATTTCTTGAGTCTTATTAAATGTCTCATGGTATCCACCATTAACCTGGTATTTGGAGTCCTGTATGAAATGATAGATACGATATTCAGCAGAATCTGTCACTGTGAGCTCTGAGATTCTCTTACTTTAATCAAAACAAATGTGTCATTAGCCTACCCTAAGAGAGAAGCAGAGCTCAACAGAAATCTCTTTTTCCTGCATACATCTCCACCTTGCTACATGAACCAAGGACAATAAAAAGGATATTACTCCAGATGTTACACTTCATAGTTTTCACAAGGGATAACATATTCTGGGAATATTATATAATCAAACCTAAAACAATTATCTGAAATGATTTATACAAACAACAGTCCCTAGTAAAAAGTACTGGACAATAACTCACATTGGTCAATATATTTCTGTTCGAGTTCATTATCCATGTATCATGTATTTCTTAAAAGCATTAGAACTTTGTGGGTTTGGGAAATAGCACAATGGAGAAGAGTGTTTGCCGAGTACAAGTTCCTAGGTTTGGTCCCTAGCTCCAACATTTTAAAAGCTGGGCACGGTGGCACAAACCTGTAACTGCAGAGCTGAGGAGCACAGAGCCAATAGGACCCCTGAGGCTTGTTGATCAGCCAGCCATCCTGAAATCCTGAAAGCTCCAGGTCCAGTGAGAGACTCTGTCTCAAGGGAATAAGGTGAAGACGACGCAGAAGAAGCCACCCAAATTCTCCCATGGCCTCTACACTTGTATACACAGGGTGTGCACATTGGCACACACACATGTGCAAACACACACAAATGTGCATACATCACACATACACATACCATCCATACTACACACATGCACATACACCAAAACTAAACAGAAGAATTTGAACTCACAAATAATGACATTTAAATTATCTTTGATTTGTTGTAAAGACTGAACAAGCTATTTTTAAGGCTTTGAATACTTTAGCCTTCTCTTATAGCTTAATATGTCTTACTTTGAAACCTGTGAAAAGTTACACAACAGTAATAACAATGGAAACTGTATTTTGAAGTTAAAGAGAACTGGATTCAACTCACACATATATCACTTGTTACCAGAATGTTGCTGACATTAATAGTCATGAACTCAGTATCATTTTCTAACACCCTCAAAAGTTGTAAGTTGAAATCCATACCCTACTTGTTAATCCACAGTGCATGAACCTTACAAAATATTTAAGATGGTTTGCTTATAAAGGAAGAAGCCTATTTTTGTTTATAATTCTCGTGGTTGAAGGGCAATGGGCCACATCTGGTATTTAATTTCTTCCAAGCACAGTCCCAACAAAAGGTCTCATATGGCCAAGATGGGCTATAGACATAAGTGTATATTACTCCACAATCAAGCCACCAGGGGCTGAACTTTGATAACCTTATCCAAACCTAACCTCTTCCTAAAAGCCCTGTCTCTAAGAACTACGGTCAGATTCATTTTCCACCATCTTAAAACTTCATGATGGAAAATAAATTTCAACACATGCACCCTTGGAGAACCCTCATGTCATGTCCCAGCCTTAGCATTTTAACTTCCTCCCAAGATTCAAGTTTTTTCTCACTGTAAAACACAATCACCCCATTCACAATAGCCCCTAGGTCATAACTCACTCCAACATTGACTCAAATGTCCCAAGCTTAAAGCTTCAATTGAGACTCAAGGTAAGCTTCTTATACTTATGACACTGTAAATTCAAAATAAATTATCTCTTCCAAACAGTGTTGGGAAAGGCATGGTCTTCAGAGGAAGATTCCTCATGGTGGGGAAGTGAAACAGGTCTGAGCAAGAAACCTGGTTACATTTAGACATCAGTGTGCAGGAAGTAGAATATGCACTGGGTTTGGAGCTGGGTTATTATTGTCCCAAAGGCTATTGCAAGCAACTTACCTCCTCCCACAAGACCCCCCCCCCATCAGCTAGAGATTGCATATGAGGGTTATTCACAAACACATGAGGCCATGGGATGGTTTTCACATTCAAGCCACCACACACAGCGTAGACATTTCCAAAGAAGGAATAAGCAAGCAGTAAAGTCTGAAGTCAGAGCTAAACAGGAAGGGTAAAAATTGAATCCTAAACTCTATGTCTGATAATTGACCACAGTCTACCAAGGAGGGGCTCCACAGAATCGTGAGAGGTTCAGCCCTTCAGCTTTGTAGAAATGGTCTGGTTGCTTGAACCTGCTGGTTTCAATGGTGGGGACTGTGAGTTGAAGGGAAATATGCTATACAGTGTTGGGGCCTGAACTACTGACTCAACTCCCACAACTGCATGAGACAGGGCCCTATGGAAGCTCCCTGTCAAGTCCTCACCCCGATTCCTGCCACGCCTCCCAGGTTTTCCATTGAAACTGTGACTAAAATCCCTTGAACTAATAACTCTTGAATTTTTCAGTATAACTTAGACTCTGAGGTTTGCTACTAATCTGGGCTATACACAGGCTTGCTTTAACCAGACACAGTGATGAGCTGTTAAAAATATGACAACAGGAAAAGCCTACCAAAATAGTACCAGGAAGAAAATTCATGGAGGGTAGATACCCTGACAAACTTTCCTTAAATAATGCCCTCTTGGAATGTCTCTGGGCCTGATAAGATGGAAGATTTCTGATGCCCAGGAAGTGAATCTGATGGCTACTTTTCTTGATACAAAGCAAATGGATCCTTTATCTCATTGTTTCTTTCCTTTTGTTACTGTTGTCGGTATCTTTACTAAGCATCTGCCCTCACATGCTTAACGCTTTGCCTTCCCAGGCCACATTTCCCGGTTTCCACATCTTCTCACTTTGTTCCTTTTGTTTCCAGGCCTCATGGTCATGTGATCAAAGGTGCCCAATTACCACCATGTCACAAGCTGAAGGTCTAGTTATTTTTGAAATTTTGTCCAACTTGATCAAATTGTTAGCTTTCTAAACGTCATAGTCATGTGCTGTCAAGTTGTCTCTGACTTCACAGGAAAAGTGAGCTTGCCTCCAGCTAGAAACATCCTAATTTCCCTTGGAGATTAATTCCCTGTGGCCACATCTTCTGAGATTTCAGACCTCTTCAGAATCAGTATAAAGTTAAATTTATCACATTACATGCCTCTCGGTCTAAACTTCCTTCCTCCAACAGCACCCAACTACAAAGGCAGCTCTCTGTGTTAAGACAGATTTTTTGTTCTCCTCCTGCCACTTTATTCATATACTTGTTGCCACTTGTATTTGTGAGGCTATTTTTCTTTACAATTTTGCACATGTACGTACTGTATTTTGAAGACACATACCCCATTTCCCTCTCCTATCCCAGTCTCACTCCTGCTCAATGTCTTCTTCCCACCACCTATCAGTGACTACACCACTAAAGAGAACAACTCCCCATTCCCCAGAAACGATTCAGGGCCATTAGCGCTCCAGTGAGGAGAATGGCCTCATGAGAGCCTCTCCCACCAAGGATGGAATGGTGACTGGAACCACCACATGGGGGTATTGTGCAGGGAACCACAGGTCCTGTGAACTCATGAGTGAGATGGCCATGTCATGTCCAGGTGACAAGAATTCCATAGCACTCCTCATCTTCCAGAGCTGGCATTGTTTATCCCCTCCACCCCCACCACACACCCTTCCAATCTTCCCTGATTCCTGGAGGGGGTAATATATAGATGCCCTTTATAAAACTGGGCATTTAGCAGGCCCTTATTTTCAACACTTTGACCAGTGCTAAGTCTTTATGTTAAATACTGCTATTAAATATTCCTATTATAACTACTCCTACCACTACTGTTGTTGTTGCTGCTGCTACTTAAAAAAACAAAAGAACTTTCTGACCAAAGCCACATCAGTAACCTGTGGGTAAACATAAATGAAAATATTTAGATGGCAGTCTGACAATTCATCTGATTAGCACAACAGCAGTAGTCTATTCCCCAATATGGACCATGGCCTCCCTAACCATGCATGTGTGACTTGGGTGACATTACCAGGAATAAATTCCTCTTCTAGATCAGCCACTAACCCAATAAGTCATCTATTGGCTACTCCATAATGTCATGCCATTAGTGTGCCAGTGGGCACCTTTTGCCCAGAGTGCATGCTTGGAGCACATAAAGTACACTAGTGTGTTAGAAAACTGATGATGTTTCTGTCTCTGCAGCATGCATGGTGCCTACCAGCCCCATGAAAGCTCACCACAGGAAAGAGGCTTCCAGCTCAATTTCTCAGCCCTGACACCAAACAATGTGGTGTCTTCAACAGTCTTGCTATTCAGTTGTGGTGGGCAGCCAAGAGCAATGGCCATGGCCTATATTGTTTGGGGAAGGGTGAGTTTCCTGGGTTTCTCTGACCACCGACTGGGAAGAGGGAGGAAAAGGGTGGAATCCATCCCAGCATGGGACTTTTCATTTGATAACTCATGGCTGTGGGAGAAGGATTATCCTCCCATGTAGGGTCCCACAGTTCATTCTATTAATGTTATTTTTCATTGCATTTTTAATTAGTTTACAAAGTATTAGGTTTCCATATAGCTTTTTCCTATATCCTAGGTTTTGTTAACCTCCACACCTTCCTCCATCCTATCTCCCTGCCCTCATTCTGGAGTTTGTTTGCAGTGGTAGAGGCCCTTGCACAGCCATCCTCTATTAAAAAAAAAAAAAGATAGGAAGAAAGAAAGAAAGAAGGAAAGAAAGAAAGAAAGAAAGAAAGAAAGAAAGAAAGAAAGAAAGAAAGAAGAAAGAAAGGAAGGAAGGAAGGAAGGAAGGAAGGAAGGAAGGAAGGAAGGAAGGAAGGAAGGAAGGAAGAAAGAAGGATAGAAAGGAAGTGGCAGGCAACATATCTAGCTCTGGGGTTAAAGTGATTACTTTTAAATCTTGATGGCCCGGCTTCATTTCCTCAGGACCCATGTGAAGCCAGAAGCACCAAGCGGCACCTGTGTCTGTGGAATGCTTGCAGTGGTACAGACCCTGGTGCGCCCAGCCTCTCTCTCTTTCTCTCTCTCTCTCTCTCTCTCTCTCTCTCTCTCTCTTTCTCTCAATAAATAAATCACATGTTTTAAAGAAAGGTACTTTATCTTACAGTTTTGAAGATCCATGTTTGAGGGACCAACTTGGATAATGACTTTGCTGTCAGAATCCCAAGTTCAGGTTTTCCCATGATTAGTCACAGGGAGCATGCGTGGTCACCCTTCATGTCTTATAATTCCTCCAGCTGATAATCATGGGGCTTGTTCCTTCTCATGATGTCATTCAATCCCACAGAGCATCGTAGGAATATTAAATTTCTGGCTTCTTGGTCCCTCATTAAAGGGTTTAAATTGCAACTAATGAACCTTGTAGTACACACTCTAACTATCTTTGAAAATACAGAAATCCCAAAATATTATACTGTATTGTAATATAACTAGGGACGTTATAGAGTTGAATAAGGTCTTAGAAGGGAGACTGTTCTAGCAGAAATGGCTCCTTTTCAGATGAGAAATTTGGACAAACACTGACTGAGGTTACAGGAGGTTCCACAATATATGCCACCGTCTTACTGTCAGAGACAGAACTCAGAAGAACCCAAGCAGCAGGTACCTTGCTCTTGCCCTTCTGGCTTCCTGAACCATAAGGATTACACCTCAAGTATAGGAGCCCCTAAAGTTCATGCTTGTTGCAGAAGTCTTAGAAAAATGATACAGAAAGCAACTTCAACTTTTTATTTGTAAATTCTGCTATCCATAAGACAAATTAAGAATTCCAACTTTCAGTTTTAATTAGGAGGACAAATATTATTTACAAGTTCTCTATCACATGATAATCACTCAGAAAGGGAGAACTAATACCAATGATGGACACTTATGGATATAAGTCTGTAGGCCTCTCATAATATCATGTTCTATGCAAAATACAAAGCAAGCAACTCAATAATAAACCACTCAACTCTTCTTCCCTTTCCTCTGTCCTGTGAGTCATCACATGTCAATGCAGTAACGTAATAGAAAATGGCCTGAAACTGCTCACACATGGGATCTGTGTGAATTTCACCTTTGTGTTAACTTGTCACAGCAAACAACAAGTCTGTCACTTTAATCTATAGCTCTGGAGTGGTATTTGTGGTGTGGCAACTGAGGAACTAATTAAGTATGAAATTACCTTACATATCCAAAACTGCGCTGCTCACCTTTGGGCATTCTGGGATTCCACCTAATGAGATGTGAGCTTTGCACTGCAGGACAATCACAGAGCTCATTAATGCTCATTAAATCATAAGGAGAATTCAGTGGATTCAGCAAAATCTCACTGTATTCTAATGAGCAACTGAATTATCCAATGGAGCAAAACCTTGTCATAGAAAAATCCCAGTTAACCCCAAATGAGAGGGCAGGACAATAAAGATGCCTAGATATCATAAATGCTGACATCTGTGACACAGAGAAAAGACACACCTAGAGTTCTTCTCTTAACAATTAAAAACAAATCTACCTAGGATGATTTGAAGGGCATATGAAGTACCAGAGAGAAGAATGATGGCTAATTATAGGTACTTACCCAACTGGATCAAGGAATTCTGGGAAGGTAATAAGGCAGCATTGCTGGTGAATGTGTCAGTGAGGGTATGCGCAGAGGAGAGTGGCACATCACTGTGAAGGTACAAGACAGGGAAAACCACTGTCTGTGTTGGAAGATGCTGAAAGTCCAGAGAGAACAGAGACAGAAAAGAGACCGATGCGCCTGTACTTGTTCCTTTCTCATTGTGACAAGAAAATAAATGACCAGAGACACTGAAGGAAGGAAAGGTTCACTTTGGCTCACAGTCTGGGGTATAGGCAGGAGAGTGAGCCAGCTGCTCAAGTGGCATCCACAATCAGGAAGCAAAGAGATGGCAGATGGTGCACATCTCCCTTCATCCTCCCCATTCATCCAGGAACCCAGCCCATGAAATGCTCCCACCCAAATTTAGGGTGAGTCTTCCCTCCGTTAAACCTTTCTGAAAACAACCATGTAGATACACCCAGAGGTGTTTCTATGGTGATTCTGAATGATTGGTAAGTAGACACGGGTCCATCTGTCTCCAGGGGTTCAGACCCCTCAGCTCCTTGGCCTTTGAACTCCTGGGTTTCAGGCTCTTCACTATACCATAGGCTGAAAATTACAACATTAGTTCCACTGGTTCCGATGTCTTTAGAATTGAATTGAACTATGCTACCAAAAATCACAGGGAGTCCAGCTCACAGAGAACCTTTTATGTCAGCCCCCATGAGCATGTGAGGCAACTAAACTAATAAATTTCACTATATATTCATACTTCACTTAAAAGCAGTACTGAATACTGCTGCGATAGAGCTTAGATTGCTTGCTTAGCATGCCTAAGTCCCTGGTTTCAATACCCAGTGCTATATGCATGGGGGAGAGGGGGCAAAGCAATATTGACCTGTACTCATCAACATCATCAATTGTTATGCATTTCCAAGCCTGCATGGTGCATGGGAATTTACACAGGCATCACATTACTTACAACAATGTGGATGTGCTGTGCTGCACTGTGACAGGCACAAGTTGACAAGCGAGAGGATTTCCTCAACTCTGTACCTCATGGGAGACATGGAGCTGGCTCTGCACCATCTTACGTGTCTTCTTGGTTCTGTCTTTCAAGAGAACCCTCACTCATAGCAGGTTTTTCTGAGTTATTTTTCAGAGCGATGAAATATATAATTAACACACGCATGTCAACATTATATTATTAACACATGTGTGTCAACATTTTTATGACAAGAGGTTAACTCTTGGTATTGGTACCAGTCACTTCTCTTGCTATTGTGACAGAATTCCTGCCAGAAGCGAAGGAAGTGGCAGCAGCATTACTTGCTCTCGCAGTTCGAAGGGACAGTCCGCCGTGGCTGGGAAGTGCAGCAGAGGTGCTCAGTCTGTAGCAGAAGCAGCTTGAGTCTGCTGGGTTCCCCACCTGGGTCATTGGGAAGTAGCATGAAGAGTAAGAAGCAGGGTCAGGCTACCATGTTCAATGCCCCACTTCCCCTGTGCCTCCCACACCAGATCCTCAGCCACGAAAACCAGAGCTGCCAGCTGAGATCCAAGGGTTTAATCATTTATGTCTGTGGGAGACATTTCACATTCAAATCATAATGGTATGTTACTACAAATAAGCTCCTCTGAGATTTATTTTATCAATAAGGGTCATTTCTACCCATTTAATGCACTGTTAATCCTTTTCCATGTATTCACTGGCATTCCCAAGTTTGGTTGATTTTATTTCTACAATATAGAACAAATTTAGCTCTTTTGCTTTACTTCTGATGCAAGTGACCTACCCAAAACCATCATCATTCTACTTCTGGATAACTTGTCCTCTGATTCCATGTCAGGCCCATGAAAAATTCATTCTCCCTACAGTAACCAAAGTCTATCCAATCCTGATTGACATGCTCCTGATACGGAATATGCTGTTCCAAATATTAATAATAGATGCTAGTGAAAAAAATCTTACCTACATCTGATGAGCTCAGGATTCTTTCTACATGTTTGGGAAGAAGATCTATTGAAGAAATTTAGAAAATTTTGGATTAAAAATCCTATGAATGTACACCTCAAATCTTTCTGCCTCCCTTTGCAGAGTTGATTTGTCCACCAGGCCCACAGCCCTCTTGTGTCCTTCCATGCCTTTCATCATGTGAGGACCCGTTCTTCTATCTCTGCCGGTTCTCTGTGAGCCACAGTGGCTTAGTTTCATGACTGATCATGACCTCTGCTTAGTCAACTCAAAGTCACGTCTCCATTCTAGCTTCTCACAGTAAAGCATGAAATCCTACTGCCCATGCCGGTGAGAGGAGGCCTATGGGAAGCAAATTCATAGTTTGGTTATATTGCTTAGTAGAACATTTTCCTTCAAAGAAGGTGGCATTGAGTTTATTGTAAACAAGATGAATAACAGATCCAGAGGCAGAATAAAAATCTATGGCACTGAGAGAAATTTACTGCTCCCAAATCCAATGGAAGGAAGCCACCCAGTGCCATCAGCTGCCTAATACGTTCTCATGTGTTATACTTGGGTCCAGTTAATGTTAAGAATTCCAAAATATCTCTCAAGGCATCCATCTTAGTAAACTGCCATGGTGTGAAGCAACCATAATGCATGGCTGTACCCAAGGACCACATTGATGACAAGTGCATTCACCTGGCCCATTTCTTCAGGGAGAGACTATAACCAGAGGTAACAGTAAATTATCTATGTATTTAGAACTTTACATATAGTGATCATTTTTACCTGAGAAATAACAATGTTCAAGTCTGGATTTATTTCAAGTTAACCTGTAACACTCAGGCCAACTTTTTATTCCCAGCCTTCCACATACACTATGAACTAACTACTATTCTTTCAAGAAATATGCTAGCAAGCTTCAGGATTACTTTATCCAAGTAAGTATACCACAGAAGTTAAGAGTAATCCTCATTTGTGTGGAAATTCAAATTTTGCTGTTTTTACTATTAAAATAATTTCTTACATAGTAACCTTCTTTGATGTTTGACCTACATGAGACATGGCCACATGGAGCTCTACCCCATTTGATCATTCTGTACTTCCTAATGTAGTCTCTTTTGTGCCAGAATTATGCAGGATGCGCTTTTGTTGTTTGATCCAAATAGCATTTATTATACAACAAAAGGAAGGAAACAGGGCATTCTTGAATTTAATTGTGATGTTAGGATTTTGTGCATACATTTTCTTTATAAATTTGGTCCAATCAGTGAAAATTGGTTTAGTACTTGTTACTTTTATATCCTGATAGAAAACATCAAGGTTAGAGTGGCCATATCTAGGAAATCCTTCAAAGGGGACTTAACATTTCTCAGGATGCTATCTAATGAAGATGATTATAAAGAAATAATATTTATTAAAACCACAATTTATGTCGCACTCTTCCTTCCTTCCTTCCTTCCTTCCTTCCTTCCTTCCCTCACCCCTTCCTTCCCTCTTTTCTCCCTTCCCCTAGCTCTTTCTTCTTATCTCTTCTCTTTTTTCTTTCCTTATTTCTTTCCTTCCTTCCTTTTTCTCTCCCTTCTTTCCTTAAGTCATTAATGGGGGCTAGCCAAAATGTACAAAGTTGCTACAGTGTAAATTGATTGCCAAACATATTAGTAATGGTGACCACTGACATATTTTGAGACTGAAAATTGCATGAAAGCATATTTTAAATTTCTTTGCAACAAGCTGTAGACTGAAGGGACATCAGTGGTACATGGGTTCTCTTTGGAGAGTTAGGAGAAATTGATGGATCCAAGTTTCTGAAGCATATGAAGGAAGATGAAGAATAGAGCTAGAAGTATTTGAATTAAATTGAAAAAATGCACTGGCCTCAAAGGAGGAAGAAAAAAGTAGGAATGAGGGCATATGTAGATAGTTAATAACCCCTTGATACAGATGACCTCATAAGTACAACATGAATTCTGATGAAAAAACAGAAAGTAAGAAATATGGAATTTCAGCAACCTTTCTTTATTTTATGTGTTTGCAAATACAGTAGAGACTGAGAGAAATAATGCACATAAGTGAACGACTAAAAATCCTGCAGTTAATTTACTATGAGGAAAGTAGGTGTTAGGAGATTTCCAGTGATCTATGAAAAGTGAGTGAGTGCATTAATAAGTCACATTAGCATCAATGACTCAGGCTCAAAGGATCTTTTTCATGGAAGAATTTCTTATCAGATTGCTCACTGGCTGTGTAATAGAATTTAAATAAATTAGGCCTCAGCTGTTATCTTTATTTTACAAAAAAAAAAGCATGGTATTACAGCAGAAAGGGGCAAATTATATTTAAATAACTGCAAGTTCTTAATATGACCAGAATTATGTAAATTTCAACAACCATCAATTTTCTAAGAATTTTAGTCCTCATGGTAATTCACAAAAATCAAGCACAATGTATCTGCAGCTGGCTCAAATCTCAACTAATCTTTCATAAGGAGAGTTCGTTAAGAAATGTACTTGAATTATAGAAAAGTATAGCTTGCTGAAGTTCTGCCAAGCTTGCATGGTCCCTTTAAAAAATATTTTTAAAAATCTGGAAACTTTTAGGATTATCAAAATACTCAGCTCTCATTGTCTTAGTCTACATTCCTTCATATTCCATCTGATAGAAGGGCCTATATTTGAAATATGTAATATGTCATGTGAGTGCTGCAAAGAATTTGGTTTCTGCAATCCAGTTGGATAGCCTATGGTTTCAAGGGGAGGAATTAGAAGTTTCTGCGGTAAGAGACTCACCCCTTTTGTGATTTATGGTCCCAAAAATTGGGAGGCAGAGGTAGGAGGATCACAGTGAATCTGATGCTACCCTGATACTACATAGTGAATTCCAGATGAGCCTGGGCTAGAATGAAACCCTACCTGGAAAAAAAAAAAAAAAAAAAAGGAAATTAGAGCATTTCAGTCCCAGTGTATAATATGGTGATGATCACATATATGATCAGGAGTTTTGAGAAACTTATAGATTTATATGCTTGATTCTTATTTATTTGTTTACTTCAGAGGAATGGGCTCACCAGGACCTCCAATCACTGCAAATGAATTCCAGATGCATGCACCACCTTATACATCTGGCCTACATGGGTCCTGGGGAATTGAACCAAGGCCATTTGGCTTTTCAGGCAAGCACCCTAAGTGCTAAGCCATCTCTCCAGCCCCATGCTTGATTTTTTTTTTTTTAATGGAAGAGATCTATATTGTATTTGTATTATCTCAGTAAAAAGAGGAAGGGGTAGACAATTCAAAATAAGGGGAGAATGTCTTAATTATTGATGTTACTCTAACTAAATAACATAATTTATAAAAAGTAGAATTCCCTTCACACATGTTTGGAAACTAGAAAAACCCAAGATCAAGGTTCTTCTATATTCTGGGCCATTTTTCATAGCAGGCTCTTTTTCCCATGTCCCTACATGCTGAGCAGGGCAACAGAGTGCTCTAGGACTCTTATTTACAAGAGCTCTAACCCCACTCATGACAATCCCATTCTTACAATCTGATTACATCTCAAGTGTCCCACCTCCTAAAAGTAGAATAATTTCAATATTTGATATATGGGGACTATAACTATTTATTAAAAAACTATTTTACTTATTTATTTAGCTAATTATTTCCAGAGAGAGAGAGAGAGAGAGAGAGAGAGAGAGAGAGAGAGAGAGAGAGGGAGAGTATGGATGTGCTAGGACCAGTAGCCACTGCAAATGAACTCCAGATGCATGTGCCACTTTGTGTATCTGACTTTCTGTGGTACTGGGGAACTGAACCCATGTTGTTACACTTTTCAGGCAACCACCTTAACCACTGAGCCATCTCTTTAACCTGGGACTGTAAGCTTTTAACTACACTAAGGTATAGCCAAACTGAAAGTGACATAGTCTGGAGAAGAAGCAGGAAGTTATGAATAAGGTTGTGATGTGGAGAATGTGCCAGACTGATGCTGAACAAACAGTGGTCGTGTTTACTTGAACAACACTGACAATGCACAGTGTACCTGGTCTCATCTTTTCCTGTATGCATTCGTTCATTCTTCTATATTTTTAATTTCTTTGAAAGCTCTTATATTGAAAAAAATCAATGGAGAAATTGTGGTTTTATTTTCTTTGCACATGTTCCTTTACTCATAACTCATACTATGTAACCGACACAACACTCAGGTTTGGTTTTCTGTGCAGTATGCAAAGTGTGGTGCATGTTGCCTTTATTCTGACGTCACCAGGGAACCAATGTGTAAAATGACATATCTGATGGCAGGCAGCCTAATGTGCAGCCAAACTGTTGAATTACTACTGAATTTTTGTAGTTTGACAGATATTGCAAAATGCCTTCTAGAAACATGCTGACATATACCAGTCCTCAAGCCTTGCATAACAATGCCCGGTGCATACAAGGTGGTTAGACCATGTGGAAGCCCAGATTAGCCCATCTGCAAGGAGAAGAAACTCAGAGATTCAGGATCCTAAGGAACATGAATATATTAGTCTGTATTTATGATCACCTTTCACTTTGATTTTACCTTCATTTCTCACGTCTTTATTCCCACTTGGTAAAGAACCACTCTATAGAGTCACTAAACCATTTCTATGTACATCAAAATTTGAAATATAGGGCTGGAGAGATGGCGTGGCAGTTAGGGCATTTGCTTGCCTCCAAAGCCTAAGGACCCTGGCTCAACTTCCAGAACCCATGTAAGCCAGATGCACAAGGCGACACTTGCACACAGGTTGTGATAAGCATAAGGTGGTGCACACATCTAGAGTCCATTTGTAGTGGTGAAGGCACAGGCACACTCATTCTTGCTCACTCTCTCTCCCTCTTTCTCTCATTCTCTCTCTCTGTCTGTCAAATAAATAAAGTTACAAAAATTAAAAAAAGAAATCTACAAATTCTCAAAAGTGTACTTGAAAGCAAAGGAAATAAATTGATCTACATAAACTTGTCTACATTAAACACTAGCAAAACTCATAGTAAGTTCAGAACACCAAGAGTGAATCCAGCAGGAAAGGATGGATTCAGATTATGATGATCTGTCATTGCTACTCCATCCACTATAACATCCATCCCCTCAGTGAGAGACAGATGTTGACAACAATGATCTTGTGTCTACATGGGGGCAAAGGATCATGGGAAAGCCTAATTCTTTCCATTCAATCATACTGTGAACCCAAAGTGACTCTACAAATGAAGGTCTATTTTTTTTCTTTGAGGTAGAGTTTCACTCTAGTCCAGGCTGACCTGGAATTCACTATGTAGTCTCAGGGTGGGCTTGAACTCATGGTGATCTTCCTACCTCTGCCTCCCGAGTGCTGGGATTAAAGGCGAGCACCACCAAGCCCAGCAGAAGGGCTATATTTTTATGTATGAATCACATGCTTTTGTGATTAGAGATAACTTTTGTTATAAACAACTAGGAAAATATTTGTTCCTTTTTTTTTCCAGCTTTTTCCAGTTCTTCTTAATATGAAGTATTGCTTTGGATATTAAAGATAGGTCTAGAAGATCTCTGAAGAATTTCAAATTATTTCACTAGAGTTTCAAGGTTTCCAAAACTGCTGCAAAACAGAAAGAAAAAGCAAGACAACAAGTCTGTCATGATATAATGATAGTGAATATAACAAAATCCAACCATATTAGCTTTACCACTAAACCTATCCTAGGACAGCTTGTTATTCCAAATTTCTAAATATCAATCTTTCTGACTGCTAGAAAAAAAAAAAAACCTTTCAGTATAAGCTTTCATTCAGCCTTTATTGACACTTGTCTTCTGGGGATGGCATACCTCTGTGTGACAATTGTTTTCAGAGACTGAGAAATATCCTCCCCTAGCTCTTTTTATTACCACTTTAATGCATTTGCAAACAAAGGTGATAAAGACCTTTTCCTACATTTTAGAGGGTTAACTTGCATAGCCCTCCAAGAGGCAGAGATGCATGTAATGTTTCTCTTTTGGGAGAGTCCCAAAGACTTCCTGAGGCCCTCCAATCTGCTTTCTCTTCATCCTCAGCGAAAAGACATTGCCCGTGCTGACCACTCGACTTTGTGTATCAAGATCCTAAAGTGTGCTAATGACTGTGGCTGGGATTCAAAATCTCATCTGCGTTGCCAGAGCTAAGACAGTGGTGCCTCAAATGCTTGGAGCAAAACAACACCTCACTTTGGGCTTATTAAGCCACCATGCTGGCCACTTCATCATAGGAGTCTTTATGTCCCTAGAAGCCAAGAAAGATTTATGGAACTGCTTATAAATTAAAAGGAATGCTGAATAGGCAAGGAGCAAGCACTTTAACTGCTGTGAATAGTGCTGGGTGAATTCATTGTTTATGAGACTGAGAAGGCGGAAATACAATTGAGCAGAACACAGAATACAATGATCTGTGGTGTCCAATAGGTGTGAGGTTTGCATTGGCTTTGGGCTTTGGAATTTGTACTTCGACCTGGCTTTGTGTTACACAGAGCAAATATGTAAAGCACCAGTAACAATCGGGGCATATTGAACAAATGTTTACAAAATAATTGTTTTTCAGATTTCAAGCATCTCTAGCTTATGAGGTTTTGAATGTAAAGACCATGCAACAACAACAAAAAGAATTCCTGCAAGAAACTGGTTCAATCATTTTACAAACATGTTATTAAGTGGAAGAAAATCTGGATCCATTCCTTACTCCTTCATGCAGATGATTAACCCAGTTAATTTGCAATGAGGAAAGTCTTATTTATTTATTTATTTATTTATTTATTTATTTATTTATTTATTTATTTGTGGTCTTTCCAACAATGTACCAGAAGCCAAGTCTTTGCTGCAGTTGTGAAAGTTTTGAATTTTTAATAAATCTTGCTACAGGTCCTCATTCACTCTAATTCATGCTAACAAGATGCAATGAATTTTGCAAATGATCATTTCTCTTGCCATTCGGAAGCTGCCCCTCACTAATTTGGCAAAAAGGTTAGTTCACATCTGATTTACTTAATGCCCGAGTAAAATTAGATAAAACGAGTAGAATTATATATTAGCAAAATGTCTAATTTAGGCCCACGGGCTGCTGATTCAGACTCTCCAGCAGAGTTGGCCGTGCAGGCTTGGCTCAAGCACAGCTCTCTCATGATCTTTTCATCCCATTCCAGGCTCCACGCTTCTTTCTTTCACTCTCTGCTCTCACCTCAGCATGGTTTTATACAGTATTTTCTTCTTCTGAGCGTTCTTTTAAACCACATTGCAAATTGGTCATTAACAGTCTTAGAAGTTAAATAAATTACTTGTCTAGTGCTTAATATTCCAACAACACTGAGTTATAAACAACCAGGGTGTGGGTGCCAGTGGTACCAAGAATATGTATTCCATCATCATAAATATAAAATTTGGCAGGAGATAAAATATAACAAGGAAACAATGACAATATAACAAAAGCTCTTTCAATTAGAAGCTAGATTGCACTGTGCCATGTGAGAGCTTTAAATGTTCTCACACAAAGCTCTGTCATATGCCTGCCATCTAATGTAGGATCAGATTCTGAAGATAGTAATTGATGTCAATGCTAATGCATGTGAAATTCCACCTCTTAAAAAATCTGTGCACATAATAACTTGATTCAATGAACTAACTCAAATGGCTTTAAAACAATACATATGACCTGCCAAGTTTCCATGACTGGAAAAGCATTCTGGCAGGAGCTGGACACCATGAGAAGAACATGGATGTGCCTGGACTGAAGAACATACAAAGTGTATCATTATGTAGCAGATATTCTATCATTTACAGTTTCCAGAAACGCTCTTCAAGGGCTTACATTAGTCACTTTGATTTCTACAGCATGTGAATCTGTACCCACGTTCACTCTGGCTTCTTCATAACCACAGATCTGTGAGGGACACAAAAAAAATGTGTGAACATTCTCTCCTTTTCTATACCTGTCCATTCCTGTGTCTATTATGAAGGTATGCAATGTCCCAAGTAAAATATACGTTCTGCTCATGGAGGTTGAGTCCTGGAATATTGAAAGTGTGAAAATAAGACAGCAATGGGGGCTGCAGTGAAGACAGGAGTTAGAAGAGTTCCTAAGAAAGAACCTTCATTTCCTGAAGCCACTAGCGTTTGAAGGGCGAGAGATTATCACCTGTGGTGTGTGTCTATGGCTGGAAAAAGCAGAAAATGAAAGCAGTCATTAGTTTGGTCCATATAGAGAGTGCTGTGAGCTGCTGTTACTTTGGTGGGAGGGGAGAAGCAAGACTGAGTAGGGTGTGTAGGTACTGGAATGAATGTGCACTTAGAAATGAAAGTTACATCTATAGAAGGAGTGAGAAATTTGCAGATTGGTATACCCAGTTCTTGACACCCCAGTGACCACCAAGGAGAACCAAACACATAGGCAAGGGCAAGTAGCTTTATTTTGGGCTTAAGCTCGGACTCTTGACTTCATCATCACAGTGGATCCATACAAGAGCCCCGAGTAGTGGAAGGGTAGGGTTTTTATAGGGATTTGAACAAAGAAGAAAGGGATGGGTACATTATTGGTTGATTTAATAAGTAACTACACTTGTACTCTTCTGATTGGCTTAGGATACTGGTGGACAAAGCTGGTGGGCAGGGGCTCGGGGAATTAAACTTATCTATGACTACAGGAATGAATGGCATAAGAAGTTTGTGGTTTTTCCAGTAACTGTTAAACCCACCCTTACCAGAAAATAAAAACTTAGACCTTGCCAGGAAACAGAAACTTAAGCCTACTGAGGAATCTGAAGCCTGTCATGGCATCCATCTGGTTCCTGAGTCCTTCACAGATAAATAGAAAATCTGGAAGCGCACCTCCAGGGTTCTGCAGAGACAAATAACAGTTTTCTTGATATGGAACAAAATGTGACACGTTTTATGCTGGTGATGAGTGATCTGGAGAATGAGGAACAGAGATGAGAAAATTACTATGTCTTTGAAAATATAGCATTAGAGTTCTTCAGGAAAAAAAAAAAAAACACTCTGTGTGTGTATGTGTGTGTGTGTGTGTATTCTGAGTCTCTGAAGGGGGCAGAAAGGATTAAGGAAAAATAAAACATTTCCCTTTTTTTTAGTAAGTCTACCTAGACAATTCTAAAGATGAATATCTAATCTGTTATTTTTTAAATGTTTTATTTAATTAACTTATTTGACAGAGAAAGAGGGAAAGAGAAAGAGAGAATGGGTGCACCATGACCTGCAACCACTGCAAACCAACTCCAGATGCATGCACCCCCTTGTGCATCTGGCTATTGTGGGTCCTGGGAAATCAAACCTGGGTCCTTTGGCTTTGCAGGCTAATATCTTAACCACTAAATCATCCTGTTAGGTCAAGATGGGCTTCCCCAAAATGGAATCACCAAAGACATACCAGGGAGTGGATCATGCACATTCTTCAAGGAACCACCCAGCCATTATCCCTTCCTTGCCTAACAATGGCCCCAGGTATAGATTTCTTCCCCTTTATCTCCCAAGTCACCTGCTTACTGGTCTGGTGTCACACCCTGGCTATCTTAGATTCCCCCTAAAGAAACCCCTTCATCGGCTTCCCCTAATCCACTGTCTGTAATCCCACATTGGCTGCTCCACTCTTGAGAGTCAGTGTATCTGCAACAGGAGAGTCACATTGGAGAAAAATCAGTCCTCCAGGCTTCCCAGAAGAGGGAGAGCCACTTGGTCAGCATGGTCTTCACTTATCCTAGCAGATGGCAATGCTGAGAGTCATGGAACTCCTCACAGGTCCATGAAAGTCTCAGCTACAGAGCCATTATTGACCTCCAAAGTATACAGTTAATTCTAGGTCTTAATCACCCAACAAAAAATATATATATATATAACTATAATATAAACAATAAATCAGACTAATAGACACCTCTGTCTAATGCTGACTTACAATATTAGGTTCAAACATTAAATCATGCCTTCTGCCTGTGCTTGTCCCTGATTAACTTCACATACCCTGACCCCAGGTCCTTCCATTTGCTATTCCTTAGGGCCCCTCTTTCCTCAGCCCTTACCCTATCTCATCCAGGGATAAGTACAATGCCACCCCAATGGGCACTCTCAAACTTAAATTCTCTTGTGTTCCTACTTTTCCCCTGATTCCAAAGTGCCCCTCTGCCTCTTCTCTCTTGCCCCAAGCCCTTTATCTCTCGCCTCTGAATGCTCATCCTCCCTTTACACCTGGCATTTTGACAAGAGTTACAAGCTTCTTTATTCTCCCTTCTGTCTTCTCACGGGGTGCACAGAGTCCATCTCCTTCACCTCTGTAACAGGTGTCTGCCAGTGACTGCCCAAAATGCCCATATCTAGACAGTTATGGACATCAAACAGGCTCATGGCAAGTTATAGGAAGATCTGCATAATCTGAGCTTCTCCACCACCCCTGGATGTCCATCCTTAATTCTTTTCTCTCCCTCCTCAATCAACTCAATTTTATCAATCACACTGCTTGCTTCCTATGTGCTTCCCTTGAGCACCCCCTCATTACTGCAGTCTCTGTTTAGTGTCACCTCTGCTTCAGACACACACTGCTTCTGGGGTCCTCTCTCCAAGATCCCCAGCCCTCTCTCTCTTCCGAACCACCTTGAATGCTGGCATAAGGACATCTCTCAGTGCTGGTTGGGAGCTTTCAGGAATAACTATTGTGACAAACCACCTCTTACCTAAGGGAATTTATTTCTGGTGTGACTCCATGCTGCATACTTTCATCTCTTCGAGAACACACTCAGACCCTGCACCCCAGTCACTTTGGTTCCTCACCTCACCACGTACACAGAGGGAGAACCGGCAGTCCTTCTTCCTAAGCAGGCTCATCATTTCAAGACAGCTGTCCACTTGCCTGTGATGGTAGCGGTGAGCCTGGCAGCCCCTACAGCTGCCACAGGAGGCCTGAGCCACAGCCTAATCTCCTATGAAGGCTTTCTACAGAACTGAGTATTGCAATTCGGGGATCCACTGAGGCCCTGCGACTGCTACAAGAGCAAATTACTTCTCTGGCCTCAGTCTTGCTACAGAACCGTGGAGCTCTAGACCTCTTGATAAGGAACAAAGGAGGGGCCTACCTTTATCTTAATGAGGAATGCTGTATCAACCAGCCAGGCAAGGTAGGGTTCGGATTAAAACTAAAAATCTGGCCAACCAGCTTCAGGTACGAACACCAATTCCCTTTGAGTCATGGAACATCTTTGGTACAGTCTGGTCCTGGTTTTTGCCACTCTTAGGGCCCTTATCTTGACTATTCTTGCTACTTGCTCTGGACCCTGGCCTTCTGAGATGCATCCAACAATAGATGGACCAATTCCCCCCCTCCAAAAATTCAACCAAGTTTTACTCACCTGACCCTCCTCTATCTTCTACCAGCCTCTAGCCATAGAGGAACTGTTTCCTCATCACCTGCCCTAAGGGGACTCCTATTGACCACATTATCCAGCCTGCCCCCTAAGAGCTTCTCACCCCCTATAGTCAGCATGAAGAACCACAGAAGAAAAACCACGATCCCTTGCCATTAACAAAAGGCTGGAATGTTAGGTCAAGATGGGCTTCCCTAAAATAGAGTTACCAAAGACATATCAGGGAGTGTATCATCCACATTCTTCAAGGAACCACCCAGCCATTATCCCTTCCTTGCCTAACAATGCCCCCAGGTCTAGGTTTCCTCCCCCCCTTATCTCACAGGTTACCTGGTTACTGGTCTGCTCTGGCTCTCTTAGACCTTCCCTAAAGAAACATTTTTTACTTCCCCCTTCATCATCTTCCCCCAAGTGATTAAACACACTATCTGTAATCCCAAATTGACTGCTCCACTCTTGAGTCAGTCCTGGCAGATCATGCTTTTTACCCCCAAATAAAAACTTGCATCTTTGCCTCAGAGTGGTCTCTGTGGTCCTTGGTCACTCCTGAACTGTACACATCTCTCCAGCCCTTATCTGTGATTTTTAAATTTTTATACTCATATAATATTTTCAGTTCAATGATATCCAATAGGTACTGTTGCAGTCAGGTTGGCAGTGCTAGCAGAAATCACCCAACCAAGAGCAGCCTGTGGGGGAAGAAAAAAAGGTTTATTTTGTCTTATAGACTTGAGGGCAAGCTCCACATTGGGAAGGAAAATGATGACATGAGCAGAGGGTGAACATCACCCCCTTGCCAACATCAAGCAGACAACAGGAACAGGAGAGTGTGCCAAGCACTGGCAAGAGAGAGCCAGCTATTATATGTAAGATTTGGGAGTGGCCAAGACCACACAAACTACTCTGAGGCAAAGATGAAAGCTTTTAAGGGGCGGGGGGGGGGGGGGGAGTTCCTTTAGGGGAGATCTAAGATAGCTAGAGTGTGAGACAAGAACAGTGACCAGGCTGCATTTGGAGATAAGGGGGCAGGAACCTATGACCTGGAGACATTGTTAGGTAAGGAAGGGATAATGGCTTAATGGCTGGACAGTTTCTTGAATGTGGATAAGTCTCTGTCACCATCCTGCTGTCCTTGGTAACTCCATTTTGGTAACTTGTACTGACCTAACATTCCAGCCTTTTGTTAATGATAAAAGAGGAAGGTTAATTTCTTCTTGATATGGGAGAGGCTGGATAAATGCAGCCCATGAATCTCACTTCAGGGCAGTTGATGAGGAGACACTTTCATGGTGGCTAGAGGTGGCAGAGTGGTGAGATTGATAGTGAGCACCCTCTGTCAGTGCCAGTGTAACATGCTGCTATGACTTGGTCCTGAGCAGTACACAATTTATAAGTCAGTTTCTGAGATTAATTCAGGTATATTTAACATGCCAAAGAATAGAGGAACTGGACTAAACTGCCATTATGTAATGAAAAGAGACAAGTCTCATGGAAAAGAGGGAATGGACATGCCAGGGCCACTTGCCATTCAAACAATTTCCAAATGTATGCTCCACTATGTGCATGTGGCTTTGCAAATAAGCACCTTTAACTGCTGGGCCAAAAAGAAATATTTTTAATCTCCTCCAAATCAATTTTATAGAACAATATTGAATTCAAAAAATATACAAAATTTTATGACACAATCTAGAACTATTTGAACCTTAACCAGCTCTACAAGTCTGCCTGTGGTACTTTGGTAAACTTGTTCATTAATGATGTAAGAGAAAAAAGTATAAATAATACCTCTGTGAGACTTTTTTTTTTTTTCTTGAGGCAGGGTTTTAGATATAATAACTTTAGAAGAGAAAATTAAATATTAATGAGTCAATTTTAACATTAAGATTTAGTTAGATGGCTGAGAAATAGAAGAATTTAGCTAACTTGGTTGGGTACTCTAAATTCAGTCTTTCATAACCATGGCCATGACCAGATTAACATCATTAAGTTCAAGTTTGAAATTTACAGTTTGAATACCTTAGTAACCTGCTACCAGCCAGGGCCTTCCTTTGTTAGTCTGATGCAAGCCCTAGGCTACTAGTCATTTTACATCTCAGGAAGTCTGTAATCTGATCAAATACTTTGTCTTTAATTTTAGGCTTCGATTTACTCATACCTTCATCTACATACTTTTACTCTACAATCTATGTAACCACTCTGTAACAATCTTTTTCATCAAACATTTAACATCCAACATTTAAAGTTTTTTCTCCAGTTTATGTTATTTAGTCAGTTCATATTATAACTACGAACTGTAAGGTTCAGGACTGACCAAGGACCACAGAGACCACTCTGAGGCAAAGATGGAAGTTTTTATTCAGGGAAAAACATGACACAAGCTGCCAGAACAGACTCTCAAGAGTGGAGCAGTCAGCTCAGGGTTACAGATAGTGTGCTTTATAGGCTCTTTAGTTGGGGAAGGTGAGAAAGAGAAGGAATTTCTTTGTTGGGGCAGTAAATCTCTTTTCTTTACATTAGCTGTAGGGTGAGACCAGAAGTGAGCCAGTGATCAGGGGACAGTAATTGTTATGCAGGAGAGGGATAATGGCTAAACAATTTCTTGAAGAATGTGGATGACTCCTCTGTCACCCTCCAGCTATAACTCCATTTTGTCCTGACCTAACATTCCAGCCTTTTGTTAATGATCAGAGATGAAGGTTCATGCTGACCATAGGCTGATGAGTTGTTATGGGAGAGGCAGTCCAAGGGTCTCTCTTCAGGGCAGGTGATGAGGAGGCCATGGTGGCCAGAGGTTGAGTGGTGAGATCGACAGTGCCAGTGCAGCATGCTGTTATGGCTTGGTCCTGAGTGAAGCAGAGACTTCAGGGCAGTCACTGGCAGACACCTGTTATAGAGAAGGTGAGGGAGATGGGCTCTGTGAACCCCATGAGAAGACAGAAGGGAGAATAAAGGAGCTTGTTACTCTTGTCAAGATGCCAGGTGTAAAGTGTGGATGAGTATTCAGGGACGAGATGTAGAAGGCTTGGTGCAAGAGAGAGAAGACAGAGGGGCAGTTTGGAATCAGGGGAAGAGTAGGAACACAAAAGAGTTTAAGTTGGAGAGTATATGGTGGGGTGGCAGTGTACTTATCCCTGGATGAAATAGGGTAAGGGCTAAGGAAGGAGGGGGTCCAAGGAATAGCTCTAATTCTTGCTAAGGCAAGTAGGAGGAGCTGGGGTCAGAGCAGGTGAAGTTAATCAGGGACAGGCAAAGGCAGAAGGCATGAGTTAATGTTAGAGTTTAGTATTAGACAGGGGAGCCTATTAGTCTGGCTCATTGTTTATATTGTAGTTATATTTTTCTCATTAGGTGATCAAGACCATGTAGGCTGCCAGAATTAGCTATGTACTTTGGAGGTCAATAATGACTCTGTAGGAGAAACTGAAAGGCCCAAGAATTCAGAAGCCCAGAAATACTATCACGCTCCAAAGGGAGCTTAAGCGGGCCCCTGCATACCTCAAACTCCAGGTTTTACTCTCTGTTGGAAGCAAGTAAAGAATCCCTCTTCTCATTATATCAGAGCCCGCTCCTAATATAAAACTAGGAAAAAGGGCATGAGATAGCCCTCAAGGATGGGAAATGAGTAATGAAGTGAACCACTTATTTGGTTTCTGTAAATAGCCTGCACCATAAGCCTTAATAGCCCACACCGTAAGACTTAGTAGCCCGCACCATAAGCCGTAGCAGCCTGCCTCAGACCACCAAGGTCATAGGAGACTGATACCACACTCTGCTACCCCCACCCAAGGACCTGCACAAATGCTGACCACCAAGGTCATAGGAGACTGATTGGTCCACGAGGGGCTTGAACAAATTAAATTAATTGGCTTAAAAACTATGGAGTGACACAAACTGACTGGTTCGCACCCCACGGGCTCCTGATGTTAAAAAAATGATTGGTCTAATGCACAGGCTTTGTTAGAAACCCTATAAAAACTGTCCCGTTCCTGCATTCGGGGCTCTGCAGTCCTCTACCCCTGCGTGGTGTATGACTGTGGGCCCCAGTGCGCTTGGAATAAAAATCTTCTTGCTGTTTGCATCAAGACCGTTTCTCGTGAGTGATTTGGGGTGTCGGCATATCCGGGCAGAGTGTGGGATCCCCATTTTGGGGTTCCTTCAAAACTTTCAGGGACCTGTGAGGAGTTCCATGACTCTCAGCATTGCCATCTGCTAGGATAAGTCAAGGCTGTGCTGACCAGGTGGCCCTCCCCCTTTTGGAAAGCCTGGAGGACTGATTTTCCTCCAATGTGGCTCTCCTGTTGCAGATAAACTGACTTGGAATTCATTTCTTGGTTTCCACATACTCTGTGATCAAGAAGACAGGTAACTTGCCAGAGGCTAAATTCAGGTGTCCTATCATCTCTGTGGCCTTTTGACCCAGGAGCAGGAACCAAAATATTGGTTATCCATTTAACTCCAATATTTCCAATTGATTTTGGCTTCTACGTATGGTTATTACTCACTCAGAGAGACTTTACATATCTTATTAGCAAAACAGATTAGTTAAAAAGGGTGCAGAGTAGATCTGGTTAGCAAAGCAGATCTGATTAGAGAATGACACAATAGTTTAAAATCATTCTAATTATTATTTTAAGTTTAGTTGTCAGGTGACAATGTCAGCTATACCTGGGACATAGAAAGCATTCGTATGCTATCTTTTAAGTATCTGTCAGTAATGTCAGCTATACCTGGGACATAGAAAGCATCCACATGCTATCTTTTAAGTATCTGTCAGTTATAAGTATAGGCAGAACATTTTAGTAGTCCTGAAAACAATATTTTTATCAATAACTTTATGACAATTGATTTAATTTAGAAATTGTATGCCAGGAAGAAGACAAGACAATATAAAAACTTAGCATCTGTGTTTGAAAACAACTTTTATTAATCTGTATATTAATGCAAGTACCAATGACTCCCCAAACTGGAAGTAGAACAGCAATTTAAAAGATTTTCTTCCCCCTAGGGCAGGAAACATGTATCAATATCTCTGTAAGTAATGAACTTAAGATATCAGAAATGAGACAATTAAGTGAAACTTTGAGACTGAATATACATAGCTCAAGAATAAAATGAAACTTTGCCATTGTTGACTTAAGCAAACCTAATTCTAACATGCATTAGAGACATAGAGCAATTTCTTAAATAAGTACCTTTTACCAATGAATAATTTTAAGGATTAATTAAAGAAATATTTAGAACTGTTACATAAAGCTTAGATAAACTATATTAACATTGGTTGTATACAGTAGATATTTTAAGGCATGAGGAACCTTTTTAGCTTTTCTAAGAACAAAACCACAATAAATCACTTTTTATAAGATTTAGATTATAACCTCAGTGATAATTATCTAGCAAAACCTGCATGAACAAGACAAGAACCATCTTAAAATTAGAGTTTTAGTCAGGCATGTTGATGTATGCTTAATGATAGCCAAACATAATGGACTTTTTATAAATCAAATTATGATATTCTGATATCTGGAAAAATTTGATATTAGCAAAAAGTAGTGTTTACATATTTAAGTCACATGAGGCTACAGAGAGTAAACTATAATCAAAAGATCTGCTTACAGAATTTATAATAAACAAGAAATCTATATTATATAGTAACATTTTTGGCTTAAATATGAAATATGAAAAATTTTATAATTTTTAAAGTTCATCAGAGGTGGAATACCTTTATATAATATACATATATATGTTTATGAGGAGATTTAGCACTCTTAAAAGCTAAATAAGATGTGGATTCAATTTATAAGTCAGTGTTTGAATTACTTTAGTTATATTTAACATATCCAAAAAATAGAGGAACTGGGTTACACTGCCATGATCTAATAATAAAGGAAGAGAGGAAATGAGCATGCCAGGGCCACCTGCCACTGTAAATGCTTTCAAAACAATTTTCGAGTGTATGTTCCACTATGTGCATTTGGCTTTGCAAATAAGCACCTTTAACTGCTGAGCCAAAAATGAAATAATATAAACCTCTTCCAAATCAGTTTTATAGAACTATATTGAATTCCAAACAAACACAAAATTTTATGACACAATCTATAGCTATTCAAGCCTTAACCAGCTTTATAATTAAATCTGTCCATGGTACTTTGATAAACTTGTTCAGTAATGACATAAGTTACAGTTAAAGTACTAAGACTGATTGTTGGAGGAATTGAGGAATTACATTTTCAATCACAACATAACTTTGTTTAGAATTGTTTTTAACTGTTCACCAAGAGGTAGTTTTCAAGTATGTGGCACATAAATACTGCTTAATGGTTTAAATGTGGTCTATTTACCTTATAAAATAGGATAAAAAAGAATAAATAGTTCCTCTGTGAGTTTTTTTTTTATAAGGTAGAGTTTTAGATATAGTAACCTTAGAAAAGAATTAAATATTAAGTCAATTAAATTTTTTTCTTTGTTCATTTGTATTTATTTATTTGAGAGTGAGAGAAAGAGAGAGAGAGAGAGAGAGAGAGAGAGAGTAAGAAGCAGAGAAAGAGAGAGAATGGGTGTTCCAGGGCTTCCAGCCACTGCAAACGAACTCCAGATGTGTGTGCCCCCTTGTGCATCTGGCTAATGTGGGCCCTGGGGAATCCAACCTCTAACCACTGTTCTTAGGCTTCATAGGCAAGTGCTTACCCACTAAGCCATTTCTCCAGCCCTTAAGTCAATTTTTTAACCTTAAGACTTCATTAAAAGGTTGAGAAATAGAGTAACCTAGTTAACTTAGATAGATGGGTACTCTCAATTCAGTCTTTCATGAACATTGTTATGACCAGATTAACATCCATGAGTTCAAGTTAAGTTTACAATCTGAATACCATTAGCATCCTGCAACCAGCCATACTTTGTTAGTCTGATGTAAACCTTATGCTGTCATTTCATATCTAAGAAGTCTGTAATCTGATTAAGTACTTTGTCTTTAACTTGTTTAAACTCATCTTCACTTAAATACTTTACTCATATCTTCATGTACATACTTTTACCTTACAATTCATGTAACCACTCTGTAACAATGTCTTTTATCAAACATTTAACATCCAACATATGAAGTTTTCTCTCCAGTTTATCTTTTTCAGTCATGTTCATCTCATAATTTTTGACAAAAACTTTTATTGTCCCTAGTGTAAAACTTTTAATATGATCATTTTTTCTCTTTATAGGGCCTTTTGGAATAACTTTTTTAAAGAAAAAGTAGATCAGATTTGACTTATGCCATTTGCCCAAAATAAACATAGATTTTGGAACTTTGTGTCTTATAATTTTCCTGAAATACATTTTAAAAAAATATGAAAGCAGATTTAAACACACACACACACACACACGCACACACACATGCACACACATATATATATATATTTATTTATTTATTTTTCCAAATTTAGTATCAAGTTCTTTTGCATTTAAACCTAAATCTTGAGGCTGTGTCTGTTAGTAGTTCCAGAGAAGCATAGAAAGAAAGTAAATGGAAAACAGTTACACATTTCTTGTAAGAAGTCCCCATAGCGACCTGGCATTCATTCATCATCATGCTGGGGCCAGGATCCCGAGATTCCCTGTGCTTGCAGTTCCCTGGCTCTGCAAGGCAGGAAAACTAAGAAAGAGCCCTCCCCCCGTTTTTCCCCTAAATTCCAGGGAAAGTTTTAGTCTTCCCTCAGGGCTATAGGCTGCTTTCCAATCTTGCCATTTTACAACTCTTTAAGAGTAGGAGAATCTTGAATTTTTTTCTATGATCTTATATGCTTTTAGTGTTTCTTCTGGGGGACACTCAACAGTAAAAACTGGATATGCCATCTCCTACAGTGGGCTTGGTGGAAAACATCCCCCACAGTGAAATGGCACTGCTCAGAAAGAAATTATTCTGCTGCCTTAGGGCTGTGAGCCACATGCATATTCACACATACACACACACATTCATTTTAAATGAACTTTTTATATACACTCTAGACAACTATTTCTCCTTCATATATTCATTCATTCATTCGTTTATTCAGAAGTTATGCATTCCCATTTTAAATTTCTATTTGTTTTCTTACAACTCTGGAGTTAAAATGAAACTTTATTACCAGGCTGGGTGTCAGGAGAGGCTGAGGGAGTGGATGAGCCACAAGCCTGAGGAGCTGGTGAGGTGAGGTCTTCTATGGGGTCAAAAGCAGAGGGTGAGGACGAGTATGGGGAGGGGTTGAGAGAGAGTGCATTTCTGAGACCTTGGCTAGTACCTGGTGAGAATGGCATGTAGAGCAGAGAGGAGGCTTTGCATGCAGAGTGGAAAATAGGGTACTGTGGACCATTTGCCTGTACATTGGCAGACGTTTCGTAGCAGACAGCTTCAGGTTCACTGAGATGAACTTCCAGACCAGGCACAGTTGTGGAGGAAGGGATATTTATTGAAGCTTACAGATCCAGGGGAAGTTCCATAAATGGCAGAAGAAGCTGGCCTTCCTTCACAGGACCAAGCAGAGAGAGATTAGCACAAGCCAAAAGCCAAAATCCACACAGCCCACTTCAGGAGCTCCAGCTAGACACACTTTGCATATCTTTAGATAGAAATCTGAAACCCACCATCACACCTTAAGATCCACCCAGTGACACTGCCTCCATCCAGGTGGCTGCAGATGCAAACTTTAAATTTAAAAAACTGAATATATTGGGGCCATCTATTCAAACCACTACAAGTTTGTTTTAATTCAGTGAGAATTTGAAAATCAAAAGCATCATTCTCAGGCCATTTGGACCCATTGTCCAGATTATGGATGTGGCAAAGCAGAGTCGCAGAAAAGGGTTTCATAAGGAGACAGGGAAAGAGCAAACAAGGGTGGGAGGAAAACAAACCAGAGCTTAAGCTGGGTTTACATAGAACACCAATACGACCCCGCTGGCCCATCAGGGTGAAGAGGGTCTGCACCTCGCAACTCTAGCCTGTGTAGCCTGTTAGTGGGCAAGGAGGGCACTTGTGCTCCCAATGGTGAAAGCTGCTGGCTGTGGAAGATCAAAGCGGCTGGCAGTAGACCAGAGAGAGACCCAAGGAGTCCATAGTGTGTCTTTCTGATGACCAGGGGTTGGGGCCTAGTGGCCAAGGTGTGTAGCCTCATGTGCCAGCGTGGCTTCCACAAGGAGGGGTGAACCCCAAGAGCAGGCCAACTCAGCAGAGGGGGACACTTAGCAAGAAGGAGGGAGGAGAGGACAGAGAGAAGAACAGTGAGACGGAATCATGGTGGGTGTGAGAGCCTGTATCAGGCAGAGATGGTCTGATGCCTTCAAAGGGTTGAATGGCAGCTCGGTGGCCTGGTCAGGGGAAAAGGAATTCTGGCCACCCAAGAGGGCAATCAAAAGCATTCCTATCCATGCCATGGCACCACATGTAAGGTAAAGTGAGCAAGGACCACAGAGACCACTCTGAGGCAAAGATGGAAGTTTTTATTCAGGGAAAAACATGACACAAGCTGCCAGGACTGACTCTCAAGAGTGGAGCAGTCAGCTTGGGGTCACAGATAGTGTGCTTTATAGGCTCTTAAATTGGGGAAGGTGAGAAAGAGAAGGAATTTCTTTGTTGGGGCAGTAAATCTCTTCTTTACATTAGCCATAGGGTGAGACCAGAAGTGACCCAGTGAGAGATAAGGAGCAATAAACCTAGACCCAGAGCCTTGTTATGCAAGGGAGAGATAATGGCTAAACAATTGCTTGAGGAATGTGGTTGACTCCTCTGTTACCCTCCTTCTGTAACTGCATTTTGTGCTGACTTAACACCAACAGAAACTTTTGTTGTACTTGCCATAAGACTCTTAATATGACCATTTAAGTTTTTTTTTCCTCAAAAGGCCTTTTGAAATAACATTTTTATAAAAGAGTAGACCAGACTTGACTTACACTATTTATCCAGAATAGACATATCAATTTTATTATTTATTGATTTTAGAACTTTGTTTCTTATAGATTCCTGAAAGACATTTTTTAAAAGTGAAAGTAAATTTGAGCATTATTAAAAATTTTTGAAGCTGGGCGTGGTGGTTCATGCCTTTAATCCCAGCACTCAGGAGGCAGAGGTAGGAGGATCACCATGAGTTTGAGGCTACCCTCAGACTACATAGTGAATTCCAGGTCAGCCTGGGCCAGAGTGAGACCCTACCTCGAAAAAAACAAAACAACAACAACAAAAAATTGAAATTTTCTTACAAACTTGGTATGAAGTACTTTAAAATTTAAACATAAACCTTGAAGCTGTTGTCCGTTAGTAGTTCCATAGGCATGTAAAAAGATAAAGTAAGAACAGTTACAAATTCCTTATAAGAAGTTCACAGCAACTTGATATTAACCCATAATCATGCTGGGGTTGAAGGACCCAGAATAAAGGACCCAGAACCTGAACGACGCCATGACAGGCTTCAGTAGAGCGCTGCCCTGGTTAGGCCTGAGTTACAAGTTTCAGCTTAAACAGAGGAACAAAGGGGCAGCTGCCCTGTCCCCTGCCCAGGACACCTGAGACTTACCAAAGACTTGTCCCTCCTACCTCCCTGCTCCGGCCAATTAAGAGATTTATCGCTCCTATCTCCCCATCTCAGCCAATCGAAATACATACAGATGTTATTTTGGCTTGTTGCTTAGTTACCTAGCTCCCGCCCACCAACCTTGCCACCAATGTCCTAAGAAATCAACCAATCATTCCCTACTTCTTTGTTCAAATCCCTATAAAAAACCTGCTCCCATGCTGGTCAGAGCTTTTGCACAGATCCACTGCCTTGGTAAAGTCAGGAGACCGAGTGAATTAAAGCTTCTTGCCCTTGCATACGTGTTTGGTTCTCCTTGGTGGTCACTGGGGGTGCTGAGAACTGGGTATAACAGGGTCAGGATCCTGAGATTTCCCTGTGCCTGTAGACCCCTGGCTCTGCAAGGCAGAGAAGCTAAAAAGAGCCGTTAGCAGAGCCAGGCATGCTGAAGCACACCTTTAATCCCAGCACTTGGGAGGGGGAGGTAGGAGGATGGCAGTGAGTTTAAGGTCACCCTGAGACTACATAGTGAGTTCCAGGTCAGCCTGGGCCAGAGTGAGACCCTGCCTTGAAAAACCAGGAAAGAAAGAAAGAAAGAAAGAAAAAGAGAGAGAGAAAGATAGAAAGAAAGAAAGAAAGAAAGAAAGAAAGAAAGAAAGAAAGAAAGAAAGAAAGAAAGAAAGAAAGGAAGGAAGGAAGGAAGAAAGGGCCATTAGGGATTTTCTTGAGGCAGTATAAACCCCAGAGAGATTTCTGTCTTGTCTCACTGTCCAACAATGAGATTTGTGTGTTAGGCTTCCCCTCTTACTCCCAGAAGCACCTGACCATCCATAGATTCAGTTGTTTATGGGAAAGCACTAAATCACACATTACTGGCACATCTGCCTGTGCCCCTGCCAGCGGGGAGTTGAACAAGGACTCAAGGAGAAGCTAACCTGGGTGGGAAAAGGCAAACAGACACAAGAAGGAGACCATGCTAGGTGTTTGTCAAGGCCTCAAAGTCTTTATTTTTTACACAGTGGTTGTATAGGGGAAGAAAAGTGGGGGAATAAGCTGGCTGACGTGATTTAGGGCTTTGGAATTGTCAGGAAACCTAGAGGGGATATAATTAGGTGTTCATCTAATCTTGCCTCAATGGCTTAACATCCTGACTGCACCAGGCTTCACATCCTGACCATAAACTGGCCTTTTGCACAAGATAAGATTCTGTAATCAGTCTGCTGACCGACGTTCCAGAAGTACTCTGAGTAATGAATCAGTTTATGAGCAGGCCCAGGCAAAATGGAGAGGCTTTTGCTCTATGGCTCTCGACATGCCTGGACTGGCCCAGAACTTAATTTATCTGATCTACTTCTTTCCCCTGGGGAACGCAGAGGGACAGCATAACCCTTCCCCTCCCCCCACTCCCACCTTTTTTTTTTCTTCCTAAATTCCAGGGAGAGTTTTTGGACATCCCTCAGGGCTACAAGGCAGTTTTCTGACCCTGCCATTTGACAACTCTTTAAGAGTAGGAGAACCTTTTTTTTTTTTTTTTGCTTATATTGTAATTACTTTCAGTGTTTCCTCTAGGAGACACTCAACAGGAAAAGTTGGCCATGCTGTCTAGTAAAGGGCGCTTGGTGGAGACCATCCTCCACAATGAAATAAAAATCATTCTGCAGCCCTAGGGCTGTGAGCCACGTACATACTCATACACACACACTTATTTTAAATGCACTTTGCATACATACAGACTCCAGACAACCATTTCCCCCTCACATATTCATTGAGAAGCCATGTACTTCATTCTAAATTTCTATTGTATTTACAACTCTGGAGAGAAAACATCCCACCTTGTTAGTGGGAGCAGGATAGAGCAGAGAAAGCCATGCATGCAGAGTGAAAACTGCTTGATTACAGGGTATTTTGGATCAGCTGCCTGTACATTGGCAGAAGTTTTTTTTAAATCACCGAGAATCTGGGAATTAAAAGTACCATTCTCAGACCATTTGGACCCATTGTCCAGCTTATATTGTGGCCAAGCAGAGTTGCAGAGGAAAATCAGACGATGAGCTTTGATGACGTCTAAGAGTTGTAGAGGGTTAAGTTCACAAGGAGAAAGAGGGAGAGGAAAACAAGGCTGGAAGAAAGGAACCAGGCTTAAGCTGGGTTTACACAGAACACCACCAATATGACCCCAAGGCCTAATAGGGTGAAGGGGCCTGCACCTCCTATGTGCACAGAGAAACTGCAGAGGAGGCAATGGCATATGTCACTGCTCTTTCTGCTAGTCTGACAACCAGTTCCAGGGTGAGGGTGACAGCCTCGATACTTAATGAAAACTTATCAAAACAAAAGCCCAAAAGCTGCAAAGAACACAACACTGAATCAAACTGCCAACAGGCCTGTTTGGCTGAGGTAACAATGCAGAGGAGGGGACAGGAAGATTGGAAGAGCCACAGAGTGAGTAGCAATACCCTGAGGCATAGTCTTCCAACCCAAGACAGACTCATAGTGAGTACTTCAAGACTCTACCCTGAATCACATAACCCCACTCAGGAGGGCCTCCAAGGGAATACCAGGGCAAGAGGATTAAACAGTATAACCTGTTATATATAAAAATTTTTTTAATAAAATGCTAAATTTATTATACCAAGATGGTATATTTTAGAAATTTAATTTCAAAGTTTTATGGTTAGTATATCAAATATAATTTAGCTTTGAATGTTGTTATGAAACCCGTCACCTTGCTAAATTTATAAATTAGTGCCAGAAACTTTTTGGCAGATACTGTATGAATTCTGAAATATGTGAATATAACACCTTTGAAAATGACATTTATTTATTTATTTGTTTGAGAGAAGGAAAGAGCAAGGAGAGAGAGGAGAGAGAGGAGAGAGAGAGAAAATGGGCACACCAGGGCCTCCTGCTGCTGAAAGGGAACCCAGAATACATGTGCCACTTTGTAGATCTGGCTTTATGTGGGTCATCAGGCTTTGCAATCCAGTGCCTTTAACCATTTAGCCATAGTTTTGCCTGTGAATAAAGGTATTTTACATCTTCTTGTCTAAGCTTTTTGTGCTTTCTTTCTTTCTTTTTCCTTCTTTGCCTTGTAGCAGTTAGTCTACACAGCATAGCTCACTTGGTTACGTTGATCAAACATTGTTGAACTTTATGGTGTAATACTACATTGAAGATTTTGTTCGTAATCTATGGGAATTATTGAGCTATAATAAAATCTCCCTTGTGCTGTTTTTAGCACAGGATAATATAATTCCCAAAGAAAAATAATACATTGAAACTCTTTCCAAGAGATGTTCATAAAGTGATGCAGAGTTTGCTTTTTTTTTTTTTCTTCATGTTGTTTTTGGGTTTTGTTGTTGTTGTTGTTTTGTTTTATTGTTTATCAAATGTCTCTAACAAGAGCTACAGAAATGGCTCATTGACCAAGGCCCTTGCCTACAAAGCCTATTACCTGAATTTGATTCCCTACTATCCACATAAAACCACATACCCATTCTTTCTCTGTGTCTCTCTGTCTCTCTCCCTCTCTCTCTTTCTGCTTGCAAATAAATTTCTAAAAAAAAATAACAATCTCAAGCTAGGCGTGATGGCATATGCCTTTAATCCCAGCACTCAGGAGGCAGAGGTAAGAGGATTGCCATGAGTTCAAGGCCAACCTGAGACTACATAGTGAATTCCAGGTCAGCCTTAGCTAGAGTGAAACTCTACCTTGAAACAAAACAAAACACCAACTACAAAAGAAAATATCTCTAATAAAGCCAATCAATACCTTCCTTTTGAGAACCATTTCTTAAATAACAGTTGGACTTTTTTCTAACAGAGATGACGCTATTTAGATAGTCACTTGTGGTGTCTTCACTATGCTTCTTCATTTGAGGGGAAGTTGTTGAGGAAAGACACTGAATGTCCTCATGAAAGCACATAATTTAAGAAAGAGGTGTAAAGTAAGGCAGGATGGTGCATACCTTTAATCCCAGCACTGGGTACACTGGGATAATTTGATTTTCATGAGTTTGAGACCAGCCAGGACTACAGAGTTAGGGTTCCAGAGCATCATGGGCTACAGTATGACATTGTCTCAAAAAGCTACCAAAACTTTAGAGAGATTGCTTAATAGTTAAGGCACTTGCCTATTGTGCCTAAGGATTCATATTCTGTTCTCTAGATCCCATGAAAGTCAGATGCACAAGGTGATGTAAGAGTGCACAAAGACAAAATAGCACAAGTCTGGAGTTCAGTAGCAGTGGCTGAAGGCCCTGCTCCAATTCTCTCTCTCTCATTAAAAAAAAAATAATAAAATTAAAAGCAACCAAACAAAAAATAAGTGTGAAAAAAAGCAAAGATCTTTCCACGTTCACATATATGTAAAACTTTATTTCCAAGTCCACTGCCTATGGGGAGTGATGTTTCTTAGCTGCATAGGTTTTAAATATTGTAGTGGGCACTGGAAGCAGATTTAAGATTAAAAGCAAAATGAAAAGACAGTGCCTTGTTTACAGTATACTTAATGTATAGAATTAGAGTTCCCATGAGGATGTTTAACTGAAGTCTACACTCCCCCTTCGTCTTTGGCCAACTTCCTTGCTATGGTTGATAAAGAGAGAGATAGCTGCCTTCTTTCATTGGATTCAGAGAGAGTATCTGAAGACCACAGGAAAGAAAGATAACTTTATAAATTTGTTAAGTCATATGTATTGATTATTTCTTATTGCATTTTTCTTATTTATTTTTAAGAGTTAATATAATCCCATTATAGAATATGCTTAAAAAACCCATTCTTATTTGATAGTGATCCAGTTCTGCTGTTAGAGGCCATCAGTGTGATGAGACTCATTTGCACTAATTTAGATGATATGTATTCAAAGAAAGTCCCAGAGACACAAGTGCTCACACAAACACACACACCCATTATCGATGTGGCAGTAGTGGCCACACTTTCCAAAATGCAGTTTACTCTCACTAAATACCACAAAAGAAGGATGTTGCCTATAAGTGTAACCAGCTTCCTGAACTTCCATTTTCTGTCTCACAGAATTTCAATGAATGATTATAACATTGAACCAACCTCACCTCCATACCCATCCACTTAGGGCACAAAGAATGAAGCACTTGTTATTTTAAGTTGAAGTCTTTTTGAGTTTGATCAGTACATTAAAGCAATTTTTGCCTGAAAATAATGCTAACAGTGGGTGTGGAAGTTTAGTTCATTGCAGGATACTACTATTCAGCTACAAATGAAGGAACACTGAGAGAATAAGTTCCATATTGCTCCAAGGTATGATGCAGAGGGTCCCTATTTCATCCTTAAACCTGGAGAATAAGTTAACACAACTACTTTGCAACATAAAAGTGCCACATTACTGGACTGATTTTTGCCAGTTGCAGTATCCAGTTTACATGACAAAAGACAACTTTTTGAAAGTGATTTTATAAAGTCTAACATTCCATGGGCCTGAGCTTTAATCACACAGGGAACAAAAGTGAGCATTCTTCCTGAAATTTAGTCTAGAAAATAGCATTGCAGCAAGTCACCATAACAGACCACTAACTTTTCAAATAAATGCAAAGCTTATTTGAGCAATGAGTTAAGGGAAGAAGGACTTTAAATTTGGACAGACTCATGCTACATACAGGTGTGGTACTCCTCTTAGCTGAAAAATGCCATGTTATTTGTTTAGAAACAATGCACTGTACATCCCCATTTGAAGATAGCCTGCCCCCCACCTCACCTCACCCTTCATTTAGAAAAAGCACCCATTTTTATCCTTTCCCATCTCACACATTGAAGCCAGGCATTGTGATGGCCATTTAATAGGGTTCTGGAGGCCTTAAAAGCAAGAGTTTGCATCTTCAAGCCAACCTGTGGTGTCTTTGCTGTACATTTGTGATGGTTAAGGTGTTGTCAACATGATCTGTTTAGTAATCCACAGAAATACCTTTTGGGTGGGTCCCTGAGGTTGCTTCCAAGAAGGATCAACTGAAGGAGGAAGTCCTTCCACCAGAGTGGGCGGCACTTCTCAGAGGGGGACTTTATATAAGGAAGCTCTGGGTGAAAAGAGCCCTTCCTTCCTTCCACTTGGCTGCTTGAGCTGTTTCCTGCCTCCCAGTGTGGATTGAAGACCAGTGCAGACTGAAGACCAACATTAACTGAAGACCCATGTGGATCAAAACCCAGTGGCTCCTCAGGAAGCCTCCAGGCCTTCAGTGCTGGATCGGGACTGCTGAGGCACCTGGCCACGTGCACTGAGCAGCTACCAGGTTCCTTGATTCTCTGGTATGCAACTGCTGTTGGACTACCGTAAGCTATTCCAATAAATTCCCTTTTAAATATAATTCATTCTAGATGTTCTGTTCCTTTAGAGAACCCTGACTAATACAGTGTAATAAGGCACTGTCTCAATCCATGTTGTTGTAGTTAACCATCATTTTGTGGGCAGCCTTTAGGCAGAGGCTGCTACAGGAGGGACAGACCATACCCCACCACGGCTGTGTGGTGGGGCATGGGGACTGTGTGTGAAGTCAGAGGAACACACAGAAGAGTGGGGAGACAAAGATCTCCTGTGCATGCAGTGTTCTAAAGAAAGCCTTTGTTCCCCACTATTCGTGTTTATGCAGCAAGTCACAGAATTACATTTTTCTCCACAGGAAGTAGAAGACATTAGCATCTGTCTTCTGAAGCATGTAAGGGTCTGAGAATAGCTGAAGAAAGACCCCAGACCCAAATAGTATGTAAAAACAAAGACTGTTTATTCTGCAAAATCAGCCAGCATGTGGGGTCAACCATGCATACAAAATGGTGACCCTGAGAGGAGCTCACAGGCTCCCTTTAAGCACAGCTAGAAGGATTTTGGTGGGCTTAGTCTTTTCTAACATGATTGGCTCATTTGAACAGTAGTTGTACTTGCACTGTTTTGATTGGTCCTATGGTTTTGGGGGGCTAGGTCTAGGGGAATTTCAGGAGGGTTAGATGATTTTTTAAAATGATTGGCTATGCAAGCAGCAATTGCAGTTGTGCATCTCTGATTGGCTGGGGAAGAAGGGTTACAAAAGGCAGGAAAGGGACATGTCCCCAGGAACTGACTCAGCCCCTGGGCGGTTATCTTTTCCCACCACATGACAGGATCACTATTAACAGCCCGCCCTTTCTCAGAAGTCTTGTCTGCCTCTCCAGAAAACTGAAACTTAGGCCTACTTAGGGTGGCACCTTACTGAAGCCTGTCATGGCATCAGTTTGGTCCCTTAAAAGCATCTTGATCCAATTGAGACTCAGTGCCAGGAAGTCACAGGTCAAAATAAACCCAGGATCTCAGGTGCTGTACTGCCTCTGAAAACACCAGTCACTTTCTCTTTCTTCTTCTTCTCCTTCTCCTTCTTCTCCTCCTTCTCCTCCTCCTCCTCATTATTATTATCAACATCATTATCATCATTAAACCTATTTTGTATGGTTATATCATGTGTTGGTACTCTCTTTTCCCTCATCCCTGCTCCCATTCTGAGAGACTCACCTCAGTGGGGTTGTAGATATTTGCTATGGAGTTGTGGGTTATGCATTGTGGGAGCAGCAGACAGTTATTTTTTGGGGGGGGTAGGGAATGCCTCTGGCATGATGTGTCAACCTGTGACTCTAACAGTCTTTCCTTCCCCACTTCCACAAAATTCCCTGAGCTGTGGTGGATGGGTTTGGGTCTACTTCAGTGTTGAGTTCTTAGGAGCCTCTGGATCTCTGCTTTGATAGGTGTTGAGAATCCTCAATATCTGTCTCCTTCACCTTGGTGATGATTATCAGATTCCTCATGGAAGCAGCACTCTTGCTCAGCTCCCCAAGAATTTTGTCCAAGCTACAGATAATATATATTTCTGTTTAGCTCTACTTAGGAAAAAATATCATAACAGGAAGAAGCAGAATTAAACATTGTTGAATTAGTGTAAACATATACATTTCAGGTTTATCACATATTTTTATTTAACTCAATTTTAATAGGTAGTTGAAAACTATTACACACACACACACACACACACACACACACACACACACACATTGGAAAATATGTGACTTAAAGCCCACAATAGAATGAACTCAGGATGTCAATTTATGAGACTCATTTCTGAACACTTCCAGGTCCTTCCACTTGCTGAGGGAAAAGTAAGGCATGCCGAATGCCATTCCAAAATTCCCCTCCATGTGTCTGGGAATGCTAAGTGTTGGCTGCAACAGAAGCGTTCAGTATAATCAGATGCTCTGTGACCAGAGTCTGTGCTTTGCTTCTGCTAGCCCCTCTGATGTTGGGAAGCAGTGGAGAGGCTCCAGGACAGCCATATTGCAGGACAAAGGGAAGGACAGCAGAGGGAAGAGTTCCAGTTTCAGCCCAGTGGAGCCAGGAGCAGGTGCCAAAGATAACAGAGTAGCATCAAAGGAGCAGGGGACAGATGCACTGGCAGGAAGCTAGGAAGACAAGGTCCTGGAGAGAGGAGCCCAGTAGAGTGCAGGGGGCAGGACGGGAGGATAATGGACGAGAGAAGAGAGCATGAAAAGGGAATAGGGGAGAGGTGAAAGAGAGGGGAAGGGTGGTGAGAGAACAGAAAGAAGAGACCAGAGGAGAGTAAATGAGTAGGAGAGGGAAGAGGCAGAAAAGAGAGGAGAGACTGGAGAGAGGAGAGTAGGGGAGGGGAGGAGAGAGGGCAGGGAAGAAAGCAGAGGAGAGGAGAAATGGAGAAGAGTGACGATGAGGGGAGAGGATGAGAAGAGAGGGGAGATAGGAAAGAGGAGATGAAGGGGCAGATAGGAAGGAGAAGAGGACAGAGGAGAGGAGAGGAATAAGAGGAAGGAGGAAGTATAAATGAAATCCTAGGGAGAGCTGAGTGAAAATGTGACAGAAGAATAGAAAAACAAATTTCACTGATTAATTTAAAGATGTTAGACACAAAGAAATAACCCCTAATTCATTGGTAATCAATAGATTTCTGCTCCTTCTCAGACTCTACAGTCCAATAATCAGTTGTGTTTTTGTTTTTGGTGTTATTTTTTCAGAATTTCTGTTTTCCTTCAGGGATGCCTTGCTAAATGCCTCATCTCTCAAGACAACAATTACAAAAGCAACTGGGATACCCCTGTTCACAGGGAGCAGCTTGAACCTCATGAGGAGTCTAAAGGTATATATATATGGGAGGTACTGAGGCTGTTTGGATCTCTCTCTCACACTCTTTGTCTGTTTTCTGCTCTAAGTAACTCACTGAACATATTATGGAGATGATCAATCATGAAAGATCCTATCAGCTGATTGAAAGCTATTAGGGAAAAGGGTTGATCTCCAGCAGAGATTTTTAACCACTGGCAGTTTTTTGCCTCCCAGGAGAGCCTCGGAAGTGTCTGGGGACATTTTAATTGTCATGAGACAGTCAAGTAGGAACAGCTATGTCTTTAGAGTGACATCTGCAGGAACTGAAGCAGGTCCTAAGTGGGTATTCAGCCTGTTGCATTTTCTTTCTTTCCATCTTACTTTGGGAATAAAATAATAGCAATTGATATGATTTGGTTTTCATCGATTTTGTTTGCTAAGGTAACAATGACACTTTCCATCATCCATAGATACAATTCAATTATTTGCAAAAAGTACACTACATAATAATAAGTGTTTTCTGTGTATATGTGTTTGTTTGTGCAGCCCAGTTCTTATCTAAAGATTTAATGAACAGACTGTGCTTTAATTTCTTAATGTTTATGCCATTCTTCTCAGTGGCTGTTCCCTTCACCAGAATTCTCAGGGATGCTCCCTTTTACACATGATCCCTGGTTCTGTAATCCACCATATGTAGAATAATCTAATTAGAATTATCCTTACATAGAACCATTATATTAGAGAAATAAATGAAGAACAACAGCACAATGAGAACAAAAAGGGTATTTCTTCCAATATTAGTGGAGCAAGGAGGCAAGCCAACATCACTCGCACTCAAAGGCAGATCGAGGGATGGGAAGGAGAATTTGGGCATGCCCTAACTGGGGGTGCAGGCTGGGCCTGGCTTGGATCAGACTATGGAGAAGCAGGTGTCCTGGGTGCTGGGTAAAGGAAGTGTATTTGGCTTTCTCTAGTGATTCCTAAGTTGGGAAAACACCAAGGATCAGGGAAGCAGTTGATCATTGCTGGACTGATTTGAGATTTAGTGTCCAGAGCTACACATTGAAGGGCATGGGTTATATTTTGGATTGCAGTTCTATTTATATAGTCCATCATTCAAGCTCCTGGAGGGAGATGCTGTGTTAGCCTCATCATATTTGCCAAGCCAAGGGGAACAAGTTAGAAGCAGCAAAGTATAAAAGGAATAAAAAGTATAAAACGAACACATACCCAAAGATAAACCCATAAATGCTTTCTTTCTAAATTGCATTTCTGTCTTACTCATTTAGAAGTATAGTAGCATAAATCAGGGTCTAAGTGGAATCAAATAAAAGAAGCTATTTTTATTTTCAAATAAATCACATTGATCTAGAAAATATACATTTATTTTATTCAATAAAGATTTATAGCTCACAAATATGAATTTTTATTTCAGGCCTAGTGAAAGTTTAAATTTTGCTAAGGGACTCTTTTTCATCACAAAATGTAGACATTGCTCTTGCTTATAGTAGAGTACTGGGGTAGTCATAGTTCCTTCCATTATTTTCCCCATAGTGCCAGGATGGCATTTATACCAAGAGAAGCCTCCAAATCTTCACTTGAATATGGGCCAAAGCATATGGAAACCAAGCTACTAGAGACAGGAGGAACACAGGATGGAAAAGGGCATTACACACAAGCGGTTTGTGTTCTCACTATCCAATGTGGAAAGACCCTACAATTCCTACAGAATTTCAATAGAATATTTAGAAAGAAACTCTCCCTTTAGCAATAACAAAAAGCACACACCATCATGAAAATTAAAATGAATATTCTGCAGTTTGCCAAAGCTTATAAATAAAACAATGTTAATAGCAAGAAAACGAAGTGAGTGCTCTGGAGCTAGCTGCATGGTGGGGCAGCAGCCCAGCCAGAGGTAGGGTCCCACACTGTAAATGGATTAGAAAGTACAAATGATGCTATTTGCCTTCATCAACTATATGGCTAACGAAGCCACGTTTTAAATTTGACATGTTTTTCATATGTAGTGCTGGTTCACCTTGAGCTCATGGCAATCTTCCATCCTCACGCTCCATGTGCTGGCATTTTACGATTAAACCATTATGCCTGGGCCTTTTGTTTTGCACACTTAGCATATGAATATGTACCTAAGGCTGGCCTTGAGCTTACTCCCAGGCTAGACTGAAATGCAGAATCCTCTCATCTCCGTCCTCCAAGTGCTGGAATTATGGGCATGTACCACCATGCTCATTTTAACATATTTTTCAAGCAGTAATCCCTTTGTATTAATCAATATCAACAATAGATTTTGATGGGTAGATAAACATACATTTTGGTGTATGTGATGCCTATACCTATTTCATTAAAACTGTTTTTATGTCAAAAGTGATTTAAAACCCTTATGCATAAATGCATGTTTCTATTGGGTAACATTTTCAGTCTACTTGTCATCTATCAGTCTATTATCTATCATCTGTGATCAATTGTCCAAGAATACAAACTCTAGTTAAATCACAGAAATATTCACGTTGATTGAACACTACATGGAACTTTCAGGTTGCAGTGTTGGGCTGACCCTGCGTGGACTCCCCTTAGCTGATGATGACCCCACCTTGCCGAGCTCACTCGGGCTGACCCTGCATGGACTCCCCTTAGCTGATGATGACCCCACCTTGCCGAGCTCACTCGGGCTGACCCTGCGTGGACTCCCCTTAGCTGATGACGACCCCACCTTGCTGAGCTCACTCGGGCTGACCCTGCGTGGACTCCCCTTAGCTGATGATGACCCCACCATGCAGAGCTCACTCGGGCTGACCCTGCGTGGACTCCCCTTAGCTGATGATGACCCCACCTTGCCGAGCTCACTCAGGCTGACCCTGCATGGACTCCCCTTAGCTGATGATGACCCCACCTTGCCGAGCTCTTTCTGACTCCAGGTCTTGAACAGCACAGCTGTATCACCATCCCACATGAAAATTTCTTTCTGTACTTAGACATTAGAAACTTTTATTGGCTCTGTCTACATTAATAGCTCTGCTCCCATAACAAACTCAGGTATTCTCCTGGAAACCTCAATATCCAGAGAAAAACAGTCTAAACAATCTACTTTCTGACATGTGTTTACATTTACCCACCCAGAGCGATGGCAAATGTGCCTCAGCACAGATCTGTCAACGACAGCTTCCAGCCAGGTCTGTTCACAGAACAGCATCTCTCAGCAGCACAGGCCCAAAAATGTGCTGATGGCACCGTCTACACAAGGCAACCTCAACGTGGTGAAAATCAAAGTGACACAGATGTCAACAGAATCTAGACGTGATTTGAACAAGAAATAAAATCTACTCTCCCAATTCTTACACTCCCATGTGTCAGCGTGAATGAACTAAATAAGATGATTTATATTACCTTTACTCTGTTTCCATCTCTGGGATGGTTCACAGTCATAGTCAAAATCAGAAAAAAAGACATCCAGGAAAATTCAAAACAGGAGATAATGAGTGAATTGATAAGGATCTTCAGGCAATTTTGTCACATATTAGTGGCAGAACCTGATAAGTGATATGAGAGGCAGATGACAATAACTGATTAAAGTAAACAAGTTAATATTTTCAGAATAATTTGTTACATGAATCTTTGAACTAGAAAAGACAAAGCATTTTCATAATCTAATTACCTCAAAACCCTATTAACATAACAATGCCATCCTGTCCTTTCCTGGTCCTGTTAAGGACACCTCCAGTTACCATGACAGCAAACTCATTTAGAGAAAGTAGCTGTTCATTTTATCAAAAGCTTTTTGGGCTATTACAGAAAAATGAAATATTTTGGGTCAATAAAACTGGTTGTTGCAATACATTATTATGAAAATAGTCTACAATGCTAAGAAAAAATAAGTAATTACTTCATATTAAAACGAAACAACGCATGGAGGCTTTTAGGTTTATAGCCTAAAATACAAAATACCAAACAAAGAAACTAGAGTAACATTTTTAAACATTTACAATGCTTTGGCCAAGTTGTAGTAAGTTGACAAGTGTGTGGTACATGTGGCATGCTGTCAGTAACTCTCCATTGAGTAAATGGACAAGATGCCTATATTAGTCAGGATTCTCCAGAGGAAAACAACCAGTAGAATGCATTTTATTAAAAGGGGAATTTGGTGCTGGAGAGATGGCTTGGTGGTTGAGGTGCTTGCCTATGAAGCCTAAGGACCCAGATTTGATTTCACAGTACCCACATAAGCCAGATGTACAGGTGGTGCACATATCTGGAGTTCATTTGCAGTGGCTAGAGGTCCTGATGTGCCAATTTTCTTTCTCCCTCTTTCTCTCAAATAAATAAATGAAATGAAAACGTTTGAAAGGGGATTTATTGGATTAGTTTATGGCAGTCCAACAATAGCAGTCTTCAGGCTTGAGAGTTAAGGAACTCAGTAGTTGCTCTGTCCATGGGGCTGGCTGCCTTGACGATTCCAATGAAGCCTGAAGGCTTTCTGGAGAGCCCCGTAGGTCTTTCCTCCATGCTGGAAGGCTGAGGAAACTTTGTTTCAATGCTGAAGAAGGATAGCTGAACAGGAGCAGATGCTCAGACAAGTGACACATTCACCAGCAAGCAGCACTGGCAGATGGGTGGTGGTGGGGGGGGGGGCTCTTTTTTCTCAGGGCTTCCTTACATAAAGCTCCACCCCTCTCCCCCAGGCGGCCCAGCCACTCTGGAGGAAAGACCTCCTCCTTCAGTCAGTCCTTCCTGGAAGTAACCTCAGAGACCCATCCAAGAGGGATGTCTGGATTCCTAATCAGATAAAGTTGACAACAGAATTTAACGGTCACAATCCCTGGACAAACCCTGTAATAATAAATACCATATCTTATTCCTAGTTCCAATGTTCTAGTAGCTATTGCATTTCAAAGTGTGTTTGCACTGTCTTATTGTATTTCCATTCAATCTTATTTGGATAACAAATGGAATATATATATACATACATTATATATATATGTATATATATATTTAGGTAGGGTTTCACTCTGGCCCAGGCTGACCTGGAATTTACTACATAGTCTCAGGGTGGCCTTGAACTCATGGCTATCCTCCCACCTCTGCCTCCCGAGTGCTGGGATTAAAGGCGTGCGCCACCATGCCCGGCTACAAATGGAATATTTTAATGACTGAATATGTTTAGGAGTGATAGTTCAAGTCAGTCATGTGTCTGTCTCACAAGCATGAGAATGTGAGTCTGCTCTCAAGTACCCATGTAAAATCCCAGGTGTGGTGGCAATAGACTCTAATCCCAGCACTAGGGAGGCACATCAAAGAGGAATCCTGGGGCTTGCTATCCAGACGGCCAAGCCTAGTAAGTGATCTCCAGGCCAATAAAACACCCTGTGTTGAAAGAACGGTCAGCCACGTTCCTGAGCACAGCACTTGAGTTTGTCTTCTGGCCTCCACAGGCACATGCACATGTGTATGTGAACTTACCCAACACGGACATTCACACACATGTAAATACACCTACATAAATTAAAAATATGTTTAAATATCAAAGTGAATAATTTCTTAAAGTCCAGAATGAATGTGATCCATGTTTTACAGGTTGAATTTTTATTTGCTGGTTTGAAGCCACTATCATCTGACCCTGCACTAAATCCATTTTATTAACCAAAGGCAAAATACTGAGTAAAACGATAAACTAGAGATATAGTAGTTATTTTCTGTTAACCTGATTTAATTATACACAAATTTCCTAGTACAAAATTAATACTTTTAAAGAAAATGAGAAAGAATCCAAATAAAGTAAAAGATAAATTGCCTTACACAGCTAACTTCAAAAAGGACAGTCAGCAAAATCTAAGTCCCATATTATCTCTGTCTCAGCTGACTCTGTCTTTTCTTTCAGTCTAGTAGCCTTGTCCACTGAATGGTGCCACCCACATCAAGAGTGGGTCTTCTCTTCTCAGTTAACTCAATCTAGAAAATTCTTCACAGAGGAGGTTAATATTTCATACAAACAATTATATTGGTAACAGCAACATCGTTGCCTGTCTGTAAGCGCAAGAAACATTGCCTTCAGTATAAATGAAAGTGATATCAAACCTTGCTCAAAAACTTACGTGATCTGACAGATAAATTGAGCAGGAGTAAAGAAAAGACTCAGAGCCAACTAATTACTCTAATACATGCTAAGCAATTTGTATTTATTAACTCTTAATTATTACAACAACCCTTGGCATTTGCGTCATTGGATGAGGAAGAGGTCTCCTCCACACTGAATGACCAGCAATCTGGCCTTAAGTTTTGCTACACTACCCCACTGGCAACTAGTTATGTGAGTAAGTGGGACAAGTTAGAGGGAAAAAAAAAAAGTCAAGATATAAGCTTGGGTTTTTGGCAGCACTTTTTTCCTCATATATTTTTCAGTTTCCAATGGGCAAAAATGATGTTACTTTTTTTGGAAAGCAGTTCCTGAATCTTAACTCTGTATTTTAATATAGCTATGATATATAATTTGAGGCATTTTAAAAAGCATTATTAAGTAGTATTACTATAATTCCATTTGAGGCATAGTGATATTTTTCATGGCATCTCTAGGAGACATCATGTTCTCATTAGAAGGGAAATATTCTAACATCAATACCTTTAGGCAGGTTGGCAGAGAGAGAAAAATGCATTTGAATATGATCCCCATAATACAATCATAGCTGCATTTCAAGTTCAGAGAAAAGTATCTACTTCAGCCCTCAATAAAAATAGATATTTGTCAGGAGGTTTAGAGCCCATGCTTTCCAAAAGCTATGGGATTCAGAGTCTTAAGGTATATACATACATATATTTATTTATATTCTGACCTAATCCAAACAGACACTCCTGTCTGTCATATAACCTTTAATTATAATATGGCAACTGTAATTTCACCTAATTAGAAAAGGTGAACCCAATTTTGAATTGCAAATGATTCATTTTGCGAAAGCTTTTATAGAATTAAGACAGCCTCAGACTGACAGACCCGGTCTGTCTGTGCAGTGCCCTATGATGGACGATTGTGATGAATCAGAGAGCCGTTGGAGAGGCTGGTTGTGTGGAACCAGTCACAGAATGCCGCACACACAGCTCTCAGCTCAGTCCACTGCTGCTGTGAGGGAGCAGGAGTCCTTTAGCTCTGTCCAGTACTTGAATTACACCTATTTTCTCATTATAAACAGGAATGAGATCACCCATGTTTTTATAAAGTAAGAACTATATGAGACAATCCCTTTTCCCTCCCCAGTCTATCCCTCTCTATCTCCCCTCCTTCTCACCGTCTCCCTCTCCCCTCATCTCTGTGTCTCTATCTATCCAATGCCATCTCTGCAGTGTGAATGCTTACTCTCTGCTTCTGTGCATATTTAGCTTGTTTTCATCTTAGAGGATCATACTTAAGAAACTGTGCACTATGGGATGCTTGAACAGTGCTGAGATTGATGGAAAACCATAGGGACTCTTAACGTTGGATCGAATGCACTTTTCATCTTGGAATGGTCATGAGGGGATAGGGATGGACTATAGTGGGTTGAAACTGATGTTCCCACCCCATAAACTTGTCTGTTTTGAATGCTTCATCCCTAACTGGTGGCAATTTGGTAGGTGGAGCCTTGTTGGAGGAGGTGTGTTGTTGGGGATAGGCCATCTCTCCAGTTCAAGAAAAGCAGCAATGATTTTGCTTATCCATAAATATAAGCATCATGGTCTTCAATAAATAAAAGTGAAAGTCAGACTTTCCTTAAAAACTTATGTGACATGATAAGCGAATTTAGCAGGGGAAAATTAAGAGTGAAAATGAACAAAACACGATGTTGAGACACAAAGGTGCTAAAAGACAAGAATGAAAAAGAATTTTAAACAGGGTGAGAAAAACAAAACAGCAGGGAGTGACTTCTTTGGGTGGCTCAGGACTGATCAGAAATTCAGAATATTCAAAATAAACACGTTCCTCTTTTTAGGTACTAAGATGCCATGCACAGAACCCAGCAATATGCATCTTGCAATCTTCCTGCAAAAGAGGATATGTTTTTCTCTCCAATTATGTACATTTTTTGTCTGGGGAAAAAAATGACAAACTGATTTTCAAAAGTTGGGTTTGGATTATTTTTGAATACATGTTTTAGGGAACAATGGGACAAATTCTAAAGAAATTTGAAAAATCTGTATTTTGTACTACTGTTCATTATGGAGTTAAAATCTCAACTTAGTTATTTTTGGTTTAAATATACTGATAGTGGCTCAGTTGTGGCTTTTTGTTTTGCTTTGCTTTTAGAGGTAAGGTTTCACTGTAGTCCAGGCTAACCTGAAATTCACTATATAGTCTTAGGTTGGCCTCGAATTCATGGTGATCTTCCTACCTCTACCTCTTGAGTGCTGGGATTAAAGGCATGCGCCACCATGCCTAGTAGTTGTGGCATTTTAAATACCTTAAGCTATTTTATATTATCATGATTTAACATATCTTTGAGAAACTCCTATAACTTTCATATCAAAAGTGACTGTAATCCAAAGCGAGAGTCTGGTTTTAAGGAACCACAGTTTAAAATGCTATGTAACAGTAGGTCTAAATGATATACATAATTTATTAGAGAATTCTCCTCATAGAGCCAATATATAGCTCGTGTTATCATACACATTTTCTTTTATATTGGCTTCCAGCCAAGCATGGTGGCACACACCTGTAATCCCAGCACTGAAAAGAACAGAGCAGTCAGAAATTCAGGGCAGTTTATAGTTTGTTTGAGGTCAACCTGGGCTACATAAGACATCATTTCCAGACAGGCCAATGACAAATGTAATCTAGGCATCCTTTCCTCATCATAAGAGGAGATGGCTGACTCCCAAGAATTCTGAGGTATAGAATATGCTTTTTGTTTCTGCTCCCCTGGGGTGATGATTCAGCACAGTAAGGGGTTCGTCTTGTGTGTTTCTCCAGTGTTTGCTGTTGAGCAGGAACTGTCTCCATTCCATTTTCTTAGCTGGGGTGAAATCCTTCCAAATACCAACAATTATTCCCACAATGTTACCCCACAATATTGAGCGACTATGCCTTTGCTGGTGGCACAAGAAGTTACTTTTTTTTTTTTTTTTTTTTTTTTGAGGTAGGGTCCCTCTCTGGCCCAGGCTGACCTGGAATTCACTATGCAGTCTCAGGGTGGACTTGAACTCATGGCGATCCTCCTACCTCTGCCTCCTGAGTGCTGGGGCTAAAAGTGTTCACCACCAGGCCTGGCTAAGAAGTTAAATCTTTTGAGAAACTTTTGACAACAACCCTCCAGTGAGGGTGAAATAATCAATGATATATATATAAGAACATTTGGATTGAGGGAAAATGCTACAAAGGAGCTGTGATTTCTAGGCAGGAAATTTTGTGGCACATGCTGTAACAAGCACTTACTCTCAGACCATCAAGCAAGTCAGCTCACAGTCATAAGGAGAGAAGAACAACTTCGGTAGCTGTCTTATTTCCTAAAACCCCAATTTGCTGATAGGTGAGGGATGCCAAAGACATTGCAAAACTCTTTCAAATAAAAGACCAAATGCATTTCTTTGCTCATCAATATTATTCCTCAAAACAAATCTTTGAAACAATTTGAGTGTGATTTAGTACAATCCTATTTTTAATATTGCTAATGTACAATTAGTGTTCTATCTGTTTATTCCACTAATAGAATATTCCACCAATAAAAGGAAGGTGCTTAACCATTATTACATGCATTTTATTTCTTGATTTTCAATACATAGATGATAACATATGCCAAATCAAAGTCAAGTTTGGAGATCTCACACCACATTTTTTCTCACATAAAAGATGAAATATAAGATATATATGAACTTACCAAAAGTATTTTTGTGTTGCTTAGACTTTGTTTATAAAGAAATTCAATAATAAATAAAAGTAATACTTGAAATTGAAAAACTACTTGTAAAAGAATATAATTATATACTCCTTTGATTAATTTGATTAATTCCATCGAAAAACTCCACCATAAGCACTATATTATTTGACAGGGTTTTCTGTAATTAGAAACTCATTGTGTCTTGTTTATGCTAATGAACTTTTAAAAATTATTTCTATGCTGACTTCATAGTTATCTTTAAAGAGAAAGAAAATCTCCTAAAAATTCTCTCTCTATTCCTGCATCAATTCAAGGAAGAACTAAGATCATCATCTCTGTAAGCGGGTGGTGAGTGATCCACTTCTCCCTCCCTTTGTCTTGGATACTTATTTTTTAGTCAACATCACTTCTTTTACCTGCATAAGTTTATCATTTCCTTCTAGGATTCCTCCTCTCACATAAAGTACATAAGAGGTACTTTGCATTTTATGGTTTTGCCATTCATAACTGTTACATCTACACCATCATTAACACTCAGCAAATATATGTTTACTAAATAAATAATTGTGTCCACACAATAAACCACAATTTTTTTAGAATATGCACTTTCATGATGAGAATAATATTTAAGTGGATTAATTTCTATCTTGTTGTTGAAAGCCTGAGTGTGTACCAAATAAAAAAATCTAACTTGAAGTATCCTCAATGGTAAGTGAGTCCTTGTTCGTTACAAATCAAGTTTCCAAACAAAGGCAATACCTAGAATTGCACTAGGATCTTGACAACAGTCAAAAAAGTTTGAACTAGATTTTTGTTAGTAGTTTTCATTGTGTGCATTGGTTACCTTTGTATTCAGAGAATTAAGTGTGCTATGACATTTAACTATAATATGTGGTGCCCTGCTGAGTTAGGTAATGATATTTAAATCATGGAACCTATCACAGTGCACCCCTAGTCAACACTCATAAAACAAATACACCAGGGGGTGTAGTTTAGTGTTAATCGATTGATAACCTGGCCCTCCAGCAAGCCATTTCAGGTGTGGACACCATTATCCTCAAGGTAGACCATCTTGTCTTTGTACTGTTTTCTCACAGATACTATTAGTTAGCTTTCAGGCAGTGCAAGTTCATGTTAACATAGTTTACAAAACCTCCTATATTTTAGCAGTATGATTGATTCATTAATAAGTTCCACATGTTCATGTTGTACAAATTCATATGTTCTGCAACACACATGTACACACACACACACACACACACACACAGAGAGAGAGAGAGAGAGAGAGAGAGAGAGAGAGAGAGAAGGAATAGTGAACACATCTATGATCCTTTGAACTTCTCTTTCCCCAGCCAGTCTGCACAGGCAGAAATTGATTTGTTTCCTACTATTTTAAATTAGTTTATGTATGTATTATGATTTATAAATGTAATATAATCCCAAGCCTTATGTTTTAATGACATCCTAACGTGTGCACCCTTATCAGTTTGGCTTATTACAGTTAGTAAATGGGAAGAGATTCATCTGTGAATGTTGTATGCACCAATGTTAAATTTCCTTCATGCACTAGGAAGGGCTCATGAGACCTTGCCTCTTCTTGAGACTGTAAAGACAATTTACAGTTGTTTGGGAGACATGTCGTCCACTGGGATAGCTACTAGTAAGGCACTCCTCTTCATGTATATGTTACGTTCATTCAAGCACCTATGGTTAACCCCCATAACCACAACATAGAGAGTAATCCTAATTAAACTGATGGTTCACCAAGCCACACTCAGGTAAATTAATCTGGTCTGTCATTATTGCCCTATTTGGGGTGAGTAGAAATTTGTACCTCTACCTAAGAAAAGTTCAAACAAGCAGGCACCGCACTATTTCTGTTCCATATAAACATTGTGTTATGTAAGGAATTGAATAATGTGTCTTCCCACCAGGAGATTTTTCAAGGTCCAAGTCCTCCAATTGTTATGATTTAATAGTTAGCCTTATGTCCCCTTGATTCTACTAGGTGTGTAGTCAAGTCTACTTGGGAATTAATTTTGTATTTACTTAAGAACTAATGCCTATGTTTAGTTTTCTTATGAATATGCATTTATGGATATTTGTGTCTATATGATGCTCATATATGTGTATACATATTCATTTGTCTTACTGACAATGCTATATGCATTCATGTATACTTTAGTTTTTTCCATGATAAAGAAGATGCAGCCAGGTTGTCTGAAGTATGTTTATATTACAATCTGAAAATCTTTGGCCTGAAAAGGAAGAAAGAAGGTGATATGAATAAAAGCGGAGGGTAATCTCCACCACCATCATGCCCTGTCAGTCAGTCCCTTGTCTCACAGTCATGCTCAGATATCTGCCGTCCATCCCTCGGCAAACAGCTTGTCAGTCTGAAAGCTGAGATTGTCTTTCCTGTTTTGCAGTGCTATTCACACCCTACAGATGTCAATCACTGGGAACATTGCTGTTCACAGACAGTTTTTCTTATATCTGCTGATAACAGCAGCAGGGTGCGGGGGGGGGGGGGTTGGGACTTCACGTCTTAGTAACATTCAAGTTAAAAATTAAGATGGAGACATTCAAACGTACTCCCAATGTGTTTTATTTTTCTTCAGCATGCAACACTATGAATGTAAGAGGGAAAACCTTCCTACTAGTCCCTAACTGTTATATTAAGGAGTGTATAAAAAATGTCATACCTTTTTTTTTTATTATTAGGAATCTGGAAGATTTGAAGGAAAGGGAAAACAATTTTTTGTTGTGAAACAGTATTAACTTAATGAAACAACAAGTACTCATTGTTATCTATTTTATTAAAGGATTATTTAAATGGAAAATCAGAATTTTTATCAATTTCAAAATTTTTTGACCACCTGGGCACGGTGGCTCATGCCTTTAATCACAGCACTCTAGAAGCAGAGGTAGAATGATGGCTGTGAGTCTGAGGCCTCCCTGAGACTACATAGTGAATTTCTGGTCAGCCTGGTCTACAGTGAGACTTTACCTTGAAAAACAAAGCAAATAAATATTTTGAACAGATCAAAAGTAACCAGATAAGGGATGTCCATGCAGACTTCATCTTAAACTCTCCTAATCAACAAATTATTAATTTTTAAAACCTGCTCCATTATGTTTGATAAAGAATTTCTAATTCCTAGAACAGGAAAGGATCCCACTCAGTGTTTGATGTTTTGTGAGCCCATATCTGCAAGGTATTCATAAGCATCTACAATTTGCAAAGTTTCCTATAATTCCACATTATAAGTACTTTATTCGATTACCTTAGATAATTCTTTCTAGAACAAAACAAGTTCAGTTAAGATAGTAAAATAATAAATTATTTCTTCAAATCATGAATTGCTTGAGGTTTTAATTTGACTTTAACCTTTTGGGAAGTGAATGTGCTTAGCTAGAGACCAGGTCAAAGTTCTGGTCCCTCTGTATAATGGAATAAGTAGGTATCACATTTGCTGATCACAATATTACTTAAAAATTTTGAATAGCCCCCATCATTGCTGCATCCATCTACTTAAAATTCCCAGAGTCAGTGGAGTGGCCCATATCCGTATTACCAGTGCTCTGGAGGCTGAGGCAAGAGGATCTTGAATTGGAGGCCAGCTTGGACTGCACAGCAACAGCTTGTCTTAACATGTAACTAAGTAAGTAAGTAAAAATAAGTTTGCCCTAAACAAAAGCATGTAGATGGGGGTGTGGAGTGAAAGAAGTTGGTACAGAAAACTAGCTGCAATCACAACTCATACACACTTAAGAATATGTTTAGAGAAAAAAAGAAGCCATTTGTAATATACACAGAATGTATGCTCCCTTAAGTTATCATAGCTTCTATAATATTAATTTATCAGTAGCCTTATATCCACATGGTCATGAAAAATTGTATCTTAATCACAGTAAGATCTAAAATTATATAAACTGATCAGAAAATAAAACAATCACAGGCTATGTGAGAGTTAGTTTCATGCATATTTGGGCTCTGTAGCACCCAGAAAATGCTAGATAATACTAGACCTTCATGTGATTAAACTATATGTCTGCGTGTATGTGTGCAGTGTAATACCCACACACTTCAAGCCTGTTGAGGAGTCTTCTTATTTGCAAATTAATGTAATTAGAATGTATTTTAATAGAACACACCAATTAAATTTATTAATTTCTACACAAATTTTATCAAGTTCCATGTGGCTACATCTATGAGACCCTGGATAATGGAAGGTCACAATAATTACCATTGGAGAACTTTAGTTTTTGTGCTCCAGAACATAGTTTTCCAGTAATATAATCATCTCATTCCTGACATAATAGCAAAACTTGAGTAGATCTCAAAAGTTCATGAACAAACTTTGTTCACTTATATAGTGTTATGAATTTTTAAAAATATATTTATTTATTTGAGAGACAGAAAGAGGCAGAGAGAGAGAGAAAGAGAATGCGCATGCCAGGGTCTCCAGCCACTGAAAACGAACTCCAGACACATGCACTCCCTTTTGCATCTGGCTTACGTGGGTCCTGGAGAGTCGAACCAGGATCCTTTGGCTTTGTAGGCAAGCGCCTTAACCACTAAGCCACCTCTCCAGCCCATAGTGTTATGAATTTTATTGCTAGTCTTCAAAATTAATTTATTGGTTTCCAAATAGTAAGCAAAATATTACCTACACTGGAAATATTTTTGAAAATCAAGGTAAATATATTTCATCTATTTTCAAAGATTATATTTCAAAATATAGATTACATTTCAAATAAAAAGAAATAACTTGGCTCTATGAGAAGATAACATAACAAGTTTCTACCAAAAATACGACACTCCTCATTTCCATGAAGACATGTGTTCTAAAATAACATTGCAGGAATGCTGTTTGTTTGTTTCCTATATTATCCTAAGAGATCAAAGATTCCTAAAACTCTGTCCTCAGTATTCCAGCTTATAAAATATAAACATATACTTCAACTAAGTCATTTGCTCCATTAAATAGATGACAGAAACAAAAGTTGGTGTTGATCTGAGTCACAAACCTCAGTGCTACTGTCCTGGACTTGGCCTCACCTCCTGACACCCTCATCTACTCAGCTTGACCACAAAACGCATTTCAGAATGGGATACATAAGACCCTACTAAAAATAAAAAGATGAGGCTGGGAAGATGACCCAGTGGTTAAAAGCACTTAATTTCAAAGTCTGTTGGCTTGAGTTAAATTCCCAAGTACCCATATAAAGCCAAATACACAAAGTGGCACATGTGTCTTGAGTTCATTTGAAATAGTATGAGCCACCGACATGCCCCAGCTCTGTTTCTTTATCTCCCTTTCCCTCTCTCTCTTTGTCTCTCTCTCACTTTTATCCAAAATAAATAAATTAAATATTAAAAAAAATAACAAAGATGGAGCTGGGTGTGGTGGTGCATGCCTTTAATCCCAGCACTTGGGAGGCAGAGGTAGGAGGATTGCCATGAGTTCAAGGCCACCCTGAGATGACAGAGTTAATTCCAGGTCAGCCTGGACCAGAGTGAGACCCTACCTTGAAAAAAAGATGGAAAGAGAAATGAGAGGAGTCATTAAATCTATTTTAAGTGGTCTAATTTTCAATTTTCCTTGTTAGGTCCTTTACTTTTATATATAAAAAAAAAAAAAAAAAAAAATATATATATATATATATATATATATATATATATTTTTTTTTTTTTTTTTTTTTTTTTTTTTTGGTTTTTCGAGGTAGGGTCTCACTCTAGCCCAGGCTGACCTGGAATTCACTATGGAGTCTCAGGGTGGCCTTGAACTCACAGCGATCCTCCTACCTCTGCCTCCCAAGTGCTGGGATTAAAGGCGTGCGCCACCACGCCCGGCTACTTTTTTATATTTTTTTGACTTTTTTATTGTAATTTTTTAATTTATAATTTTTTTACTAATTAGTTTTGTACTCAGTGAGTACAGTCAAGTTGGTACCATTGTTAGGCTCATCCATGTATTACCTCCTCCCCCAGCTCCTCCTTGTTGAGGTACATGGGTCATGCATTGTGGACATTTTTTTTTTAATTATTAACTGACAATAAATTATTCTAGCCAGCCATGGAGGCACACACCTTTAAACCCAGCACTAGCGAGGCAGAGGTAGGAAGATTGCCATGAGTTCAAGGCCACCCTGAGACTACACAGTGAATTCCAGGTCAGCCTGTGCTAAAGTGAGACCCTACCTCAGGAAAAAAAAAAAAAAAAAAAAAATTCTAGAGTACCAACTGACTTGTTGTTTCATTATTGTAAAAGTCAAGCTTACAAGACAGACTCCTTAAGAAATTCTGCCTAAGTTTTTTGTGTTTTCTTGCAAGGGAATGCCTGTCTGAAGCATGCTTTGCTGGTCTACCCACCCATAGGAGCAGTATTCCTGCAGAGGTGTCTGGCCAGCCCAGACCGAATGTGGTACTGTGTGAAGCCCCAGATACTATCACTCAAGGTGAAAACTTCAACCTATCGGCAAAGAAACTGATGATGAAACCAGTTCTTTCAGTATTGCTGATTAAAATAATCACGTCTTTGAAAATTTCCATCTTCCAATTTTGAAGTTAAACAATGTGGGAGTTGCTCTTAATGAACAAATTGAACTATATCAGGTTCAAGCTGAGTCATCTGACTCCATGGGATGTAGATAAATGTGTTAAAGACAAATATTAATCAATAAAATGAATGTGGAATACTGACATCTGGTTTTCTGGACACTTAATTTTTTTCCTGTGCCTCTAAACAGTATGTATTACATTACAGGAATCAAATTATAGGCATCAGTTCACTGATAAAGTCCTCATGAAGTTCCTTTCTTTTGTCTGCCATACGAGCTATCATTTAATTCATAGCTTTAGAGATATAGAACCTCCTGTAATCAGCTATCCCTATAGTTCGGTCCATTTGCATTCTATCTCAATGAATTCCACACGGATACAACTAAGACATTTTGAAGGGAAATAATTACACCAAGAATATCAATTAACATAATTGAAGAAATCAATAAATGCAATTGGATTTGCCAAAGTCATCAGTGACTGACTCAAATTTCATCTGAATAAGAGGGGCTTTTGCACCTTGGGTTAGCAAGATGCTACATGTACCTGCTTACAAGCAGGTGGCATTAGAGATTGGGACCCACATTACCTGGCACAGGTTACAGATGGTGCTTTTTTGAAAAAGACAGCAAATCTCTCCCAACCTGCCATCGCTCTCTACTACCTATAGGTCTTAGGGGAAGAGCAATAGTCTAGACAGTGCACCTTGCAGAGGGGAAGTCCATGCACAGAAAGGACGCTGAGCATATTAACACGTTCACCTGATGAGTGTGAAGAATGCCGGTGAAATGCTGAAGTGTGCATGGTGAAAAGAAATTACAGGATGCTTACTATGGCCCATCATCAAGCACAGCTGTTCTCCCAGCCATCCAGTTCTCCAATGCGGGCATCATCTATATTCATGCAAATTTCTCCAGGGTGCAGATCCCTTCTCTCCTGTCAGTCTCTGCAGATGTCCCCTGCTTGCATGCTGGCCATCTAGGTTTAATGGTGCTTCTCAGTCTCAATTCCAGGAGACTGCATGTCCCCCACTCCCCTTGGCTGGGTTTCTCCTCCCATCAAAAACAGCCATAGGATGGGAGAGATGGCTTAGCAGTTAAGCGCTTGCCTGTGAAGCCTAAGAACCCCTGTTCGAGGCTCGGTTCCCCAGGTCCCACGTTAGCCAGATGCACAAGGGGGCGCACGCGTCTGGAGTTCGTTTGCAGAGGCTGGAAGCCCTGGTGTGCCCGTTCTCTCTCTCTCCCTCTATCTGTCTTTCTCTCTGTGTCTGTCGCTCTCAAATAAATAAATTAAAAAAAAAAAAAACAGCCAGGAGTCTTTCTTCAGGCATTAAATTGGATCTGTTATTATGTGTTAGGGCCACTTTCCTTAATAGCTTGATGACCAAGTCCTTAAATTCTATTCTTTCCTAAATGCTGTCTTTTTTCCCATTGCTGAAAATAAGAGGATAAACCCAGTCTCTTTATTTTATCTATCTTAAGTAAAAATAAATGTTACACACTTTCACATGATTATATGTGTGTGTGTGTGTGTGTGTGTGTGTGTGTGTGTGTGTGTGTGTATATATATATATATATATATGAATGTGTATTTATTTTTTAATATATTTTATTGTTTATTTATTTTAGAGAGAGAAAGAAACAGAGAAAGAGAGAGAATGGGCACTCCAGGGCCTCCAGCTATTGCAAATGAACCCCAGATGCATGCACCGCCTTGTGCATCTGGCTTACGTGGGTCCTATAAAATCGAACTGGGATCCTTTGGCTTTGCAGACAAATGCCTTATCTGCTAAGCCATCTTTCTAGCATATATATATATTTCAAATCAATCATGTAGCTGCGTGTCATTTTATGTAAAATGTATGCATTTTACATGCTTAGGTACACATATAATTTTAGCTTAAACAGTGCTTTCTATTTTTCCCTTGGCATTTAAAATTTTTCTGCAAAGGCTATGCATTATTTTATGATTAAACATCTACACCATGTCATACTGAAAATTAGTAGTTTTTTCTCTATTTGAAGTTTTAGTTTTTAGTGTTTGGCTTGTAACATACAAAGTGTGCCAAATACAGGTAAGCTACAAGTTCAATAGAAATCTAGCTGAAGAGACACATTTGAAAGAAGAAAACACTTCAACTAAGCTTCTCCTCCTTGCTTCACTGGGCTCGTGATTCAAAAGGATATTTAAATATCAGTGCATATATTAAAAGCAGGACTCATATGTTCAGTAGCCTAAAATCAGTTCAAGTAAGCAGTAGTAAGAAGGATGGTCTTATTTACTGATAATTAACGTAAATGATGCATATCTTCTTCCTATTTATTTTATTATTGTTTTTACTTTTAAAATAAGCTAAAATTTATAAATAATTGAACATGTTGTTTACTGTTTCTGTGATGTGAAAGGATCAATATAACCTGGCCTCTAGGTAATCACCAGTCACCTCAGTCTATCTGAGTGTGTGGTCATTCATTCTCATCAAGGCAGGAAGGACATTGATCCTCCTATATGCTGATCAATAAAGTCTTGAAAATACAATTTGATTAATATCGATAAAACATGCTGAACACCTTATGGAATGGATCTTGTAGGTTCTGTTTTGTTTATTTGTATATTTCCCTCTAAAGGGGAAATGCTAGTGTTACTCAAAGAATATGAGTCAAATGAGGCATTATTTCCTTGTCTGGATCATGGAGAAATATACTAGTAAGAAAAATCAGGAGTTTGGGCTGGAGAGATGGCTTAGCAGTTAAGTGCTTGCCTGTGAAGCCTAAGGATCCCGGTTCGAGGAATTTTTCCCCAGGACCCATGTTAGCTAGATGCACAAGGGGGTGCATGCATCTGGAGTTCATTTGCAGTGGCTGGAGGCCCTGGCATACCCATTCTCTCTATTTCTCTCTATCTGCCTCTTTTTTGGTCTGTTGCTATCAAATAAATTTTCAAAACAAAAATCTGGAGCTTGCCATGGTGGTGTGTGCCTTTAATCCCAGCCCTTGGGAGGCAGAGGTAGGAGGAGCACTGTGAGTTTGAGGCCACCATGAAACTACATAGTAAATTTCAGGTCAGCTTACCTTGAAAAACAATCAAAAACAAAAACAAAAAATTAGAAGATGGATGTATTGGTGCACATCTTTAATCCCAGTACTCTATATGCAGAAGCAGGAGCATTACTTTGAGTGTGAGGCTATCTTGAGACTACAGAGTGAGTTTCAGGTTAACCTCAGGCCCGAGTGAGGCACTTCGTAGAAAAAAAAAAATCAGTATGCTTCATGCAACACCTTATTTTCCTCCAGCATGGTGGAGTCTGTGTGCCTTTCATTCATAATGAACCAGCATGTGCGCACAGTGTGATAATTCTTCAGCTCCCAGAGAGTACTCAGGGCTTAGCTGATGTGATGCGATTTGCAGACCCACCTTAAAAACACTAGCAAGACAGTAAGTAATGTCATTGTCATCTAACAAGCAAAGACAGTAAGTAATGTCATTGTCATCCAACAAATCTGCTAAGGGTGGAGTCTCACACACAAGGAGGAGCAGAAAACTGAGCCAGTTCTCTAGACAATTCATGTGGTGATTTAGTAATACACAGATCATTACCTAAATTTTAAATTTCACAGTTTATTTGTCGACCTCTTTTCATTTGCATGGGAGTTTCGTGTGTCTGAGTGTATATGTGATGTTTTCAAACCATTTTGTTAGTATACACACACACACACACACACACACACACACACACACCACACTTGTCCATAAAATGTACAAATGTATACCATCTGTACATTTCCCATGGGTGGCAATAAGTTTGTAATCTAATTCCTAGTAGGATCATCACTAATGCCATACTTGGTGTCAACATGTTCATCTCTTCATAGCTTTAGTTAAAATAAATGGGCCTACTCTTTTTCTGTTAAAAAAAAAAACACAAATAAACAATAAAACAAGCTAATTTTGAACAAAAAAAAAATCAAGTTACCAGAAAAACAAACAAAAGGTATACTCTGAAACCATGAAGTTGTAATATATGTATACTGTAAAACTTGTAATATATGCATACTGCCATGCAAATCTCTTGTATGGAATATATTTCAAACCATTCACATAAAAACAAAGATTAAGTTACATATTTGAGAGTATTTCTAATAAGAAATAATTCTCACCTTGAATCATGCATGAAATAAAATTCAAGAAAATAATGTGAGACAACCATGCAGGTCCTTTTTAAATGAATTGTTTCTTAATAAATATCACATTCACTAAAATTCCCATTATAAATAGTGTTTATACCTTCACCATTCTGATTTATTCTGACTAGGAAATTTCACTTTATTAAAGCATGAAAAATGTATATGAAAGGAAAGAAATGTGAAAATATTAATTGTTGTTGGTAAAATAGTATCATTTGTAAACTCTTACTTAAAAGTATTTTAAATTTAGGTCACTATTTCCAGAGGTTTGACTTTTCTTTAGAAATGCTAACTGCTACCTTTGAATTTTGCTTTAATCTAAGTAGATACAAACAATTGCATGTCTGTCCATATATATATATATATGGTTATCAACATATAATGTGTAGTTCATGTACATATTAATATAGTATATATTTATTTATATTCTGTAATGAAAGCATTTTCCCTTTGAGGTAATAAAATTTTATTTAGTTTTTAGTTCATTTCTAAGAGTGGTAAATATCTTTTACTAAGAGAAAATAAAACTCTATAATTCTGATGTCAATTGTGAATCTATTTAGAGGTGTTAGTACACAGAATGAATAAGGTCATAAATAGAAATGAATTTACAAATTTCTGAAATACATATACAATTTACTGTAGTTTTCTCTCAATAATAAGATACCCACTATGCTCCTCCAAGTAATCTCAATAAACTATAGTTTAAGATGCTAATGTGTGGATTGTTTCATTAATCAACTACATATGAGTTATCTTGGATGAGTGTACTTCTGCTCATTTCTCCCAAGGACAAAATCATACAATTCCAATAAGGAGGATTTTGGAACCCTCGTTCTTTCCTGTTTCTCTTTGAATCATAGTGACCATGGCATGAGCAGCTTCCTCCATCACACATTGCTCGTGCTCTCAATCTCTCTGCCTCTCTCTCTCTCCACTTCCTTTAGCTCATCAAAACATTCTTCTGTCCCTGAAGTTTTTCAAGTCACAGGACAGAATTTCCGATTCAAAGAAATCCTGCATTTAAACTGTTTCCTTTTCATCTCTATCCCATTTTCCTGTCACAGGTATAGATGTAAGATTCAGTGCAAAAGATTATGTGGTTATTTTTATGAAATACCTGAATGGAGCAGAAAAGTACAGAAATGGGACCCTTCACTCTCTGCAGCTCTTGTGCTTCCAGTAGTCTGATTTCTGTTGCTTTCCAATCTGCTTAGGTTGTGGTTTTGCAGAGTAATACTCACACATATAGTTAAGAATATTCTCAGACAGACAAATATCCTAATATCTGTCTATCAGGAGCTCCAATATCACAGAATGAAAATGGTTTTGCAAGTGCAATGTAATATAAACTCAACACCCTGAAAGTTAAAATTTGTGGTCTCACAACACTTTGGCTAATATCATTTTCAGAAATTTGTCCTTCAAAGTATGAAAGTCATCACTAGATAAAATAGTGTTTATGAAATCAAGCAAGGCACATATACACATGTTAATTGGTCATGAAATTCATTGAGTACTCATATCATATAAGATATTTAGGATAATTAATTTTAACAAGCTTGGAAAAGCCTCTTTTGTGTGTATTGGAAATGTGATCTTGGGCTAGAGAGATGGCTCAGAGGTTACAGAACTTGCCTGCAAAGCCTAAGGACCTGCATTTCATTCCAGTACCCATGTAAAGCCAGATGCACAAGGTGACCCATGAGTCTGGAATTCACTGGTAGCGGCAAACCTATTCTGTCTCTATCTGTGTCTTTTTGTCTGTCACTTTCTCTCAAATTAAATAAATAAATATTGTAAAAAGAAGTATGATCTTGATGCTATTCAAATATTTTATGACCAAATAAACTTCAATTATGTTACCATGCACAAATAAACTAACTTTAGAGAAAATTCCATTAGAATATTCAAGTTATTGCTATGTGTCTCAATGTTAATGAGATTCTTACAAAATATTTTAAGACTGATTAAGTCAAATTTACTGGTCAACCCCCTCAAAACAATTATCTCAGAATATTAACGGACTTGAGTTTTTCCACCCTAGGTAAATGAATTTTACCTTTATTATTATTATGTGTTGGAATGTTGGCCTTTACATAAGTTCACTTTGATGTTAATTTCAAAAACTTTTCAAAATCAATAATTTAAGCCACAAAACATAACTTAATAAATAAAAAAATCTTTTTTTAATTTTATCATTTATTATTTGTTAGACAGGGACAGAGAGAGAGAGAGAGAGAGAGAGAGACAGAGAGAGAGAGAGGGAATTGGTGCACCAGGACCTTCAGCCACTGCAAAGCACTCCAGATGTGTGCACCCCTTGTGTGCATGTATGACACTGTGCACTTGTGTCACTGTGCATCTGGCTTACGTGAGATCTGGAAATTTGCATATGAGTTCTTAGGCGTCACAGGCAAGTGCCTTAACTGCTAAACCATCTCTCCAGCTCCAATGTTATCATTTTTAAAGTTAAAAAAAAAAAAAAAACAGATCTACTTGGTGTCCTATGTCCCTGCCACTAAATCCACAAAAGAATACACCCAAATTCCTTATATTATTTTGAGGTTACTGATTCTCCAGTAGGAAATGAATAAATTTACTTTTTTATTCACATGTTTTAAAATTTTAAATAAGACGGCTGGAGAGATGGCTTAGTGGTTAAGACACTTACCTACAAAATCAAAGGATCCAGGTTTGAATCCCCAGTACTCACATAAGCCAGATGCACAAGGTAGTACATGCAATTGGATTTCACCTGCAATAGCTAGAGGCCCTGGCACACCCATTATTTCTCTTTCTTTCTCTCTCCCTCTTTTGTTCTGTTTCTTCCTCTCTCTATCTCTCTCAAATAAATGAAAAATAAAAAATAAAAATTTAAGTGGGAAATCATAGTTTGGATGTGTCTTAATCAGCAGTTATTTTTATTGTACTTATACTGATAGGGAATAACATTGAAGAAGAATTAAATTTTTTTTTTTTTTTTCAAGGTAGGGTCTTGCTCTGGCCCAGCCTGACCTGGAATTCTCTATGTAGTCTCAGGATGCTCTTGAACTCATGGTGATCCTCCTACCTCTTCCTCCCATGTGCTGGTATTAAAGGTGTGTGCCACCAAGCCTGGCAACAATTAAACTTTTGAAATTAACAATTTGACAAAGAATTGGAGAATACCACAATCGAAGAAAGGGATGACAGGACATAAAAACGCATAAGAAAATGAAAATAAAAGGGAAAAAGAAGTAAAATCAAAGGAGGATACAGGTGGCTTACACAAAACATAAGACTCTCTCCTCAAAGGGCACAAGAAATCAGTGAGGAGCCCAGTGTGAGTGAGTATGGCCCAGGGTTATGGAAGTAGGCCAACATAAGTTGTATTTGCCAATATGTTAAAAAGGTCATGAAGTGTTCATAGTTACAGAACAAAAGAAGGTCATGAACAAAGTCACTTCAGATACATTGATGGAGACATCTGGTTGTTGGATAACAGCAAGGCAGGGACTCTCTGCTGTAGGGTTCACATGCTATCTGATGACATTCTTAGCTTTTGACAGGTGGAAGCTGGTCATCTGCTATTACATTCCATACAGATTAACTAGATTATCTGATCATTGTCACAGGGATGTTTGCTCAGACACAGAGGGGAGAGGGTAAATGACTATTGTTAGGAGTGAAGGGTAGCCCAAGATAATCTGTCTGTGCATCTGTAACTTTGCATCTGCCCATACTCACAGATCCTCAGAGTTGAACAACCTTGAGGATGTGGAAAAATGTACAGCTGCGTTTAGGGAGCTTTATTTCACAAGCTTCATAATGATGAGGCATCTTCTGTGCCCTTTTCAATAACAGCAGCTACTGCATCTGCATAGACCTGATTACCTGAGGCAGGCAGGTAATATAACTCAGGTCTCCATTTTATAGTAATTAGGCTACTTGTGATTGAACAGAGGTCTTCTTATACAATAAAGGTATATTGATAGAGAATGTGATGAATGAATGAATGAGAATGATGAAAAGTAATATAAACAATAAACACATGTATTACAACTTAATTTTCATTTAAAGCATGACTTACATTCATTATTGGAAAAAATAGCTTTTGAACACAGATCAGCTTGGTTTGTCAATTTCTTCCTTATAGGAACAACTAGAAAACCCCAAAATGTTTAGTTTGTTTAGTAAGATTAAGATGAGAAATTAATGATACTTGTGAAATTTTTCAAATACAAAATCTTGAATTTATCTAATGTTTCTTGAAACATTTCACTCTTCCATATCTTATTCAAATTAAATTTTAAAATATTTATTTATTTATGAGAGAGAGAGAACAAGTATGCCTGGACCTACAGCCTTTGCAAACTAACTCCAGACCTATGCATCACCTTGTGTGTCTGGCTCTACATGAGTACCAGGGACTCAAACTCAGGCCATCAAGCTTGAGAAGCACTGCCTTTAACAACTGAGTAATCTCTCCAGCCCCTAATGTCAACCTTTAAAGCCATTTAGGTAAATATCTTTCATAAAACAGTAACTATTTTCTAACATCAATAAACCAGTTTATATCAAGTTTAATGAAATTATTCAATTATATTGCACACTAATATATGGAGACAAGGCTATTTTTACATAGCTCTACTTCAGGCAGCCAAATGGGTCTTTCTTTAATACTCTTGAAATTTCCACAAGCAAAAGGTAAGTGGGAAATATTTTCAAATATGGTCATGAGAGTTTCTATTGTAATAAAAATTACTATTTATTATTCCTTTAATGAACATTATGTCCTCAACACATTGTTAAGTGGAAAAATTGTTAGAGGAATTTAAATTACTAGTTTATTTGAGTAAGTATATATAAAACAGAATAAAGTGAGACCAAACAAAAACAATTTGAGAATCAGGCATTCTTCTGATCTAGTGTATATCCTAAGATCTCCCAAAATTGATCCACCAGCATTTACAGAAAATAAAGGTGAAAAATAAAGACACCTCGATTAAATGTAGCTTAATTAATTAATTGCTGACAAAGTTCCCTTCAATTAAGCTTATCTCCTGGGGTTAAGCTCAATAATGTTTTGGACTGTTGGGTCCAGAGAAGGAGCTTAATCCATCTCAAAACTGATCTCATTGTTTCACTTGACAACATACTTTGTCTTTCAGGTCACAACTCCATAGTTTATGCTTTACTGTGCACACGTGAGAAATGTGGAGAAGAGATTTAAAATACCTTGACTGATTTGTTACTGTGTGGTATGAGAGAGCTAGATCACTAGTCAGACACACATATAGACCATTGACATCTGGTATCATATCTCCTGTCCCCCTGATTCTGGAACTCCAAGTACAAATAAGCCAGGAAAAGGAAGACTTCCTACAAGGAAGCTTCTTGGTCCACCATGAAATGCATCTCTCAGATTCTGTGCTGGGGATACATGAATATTGGCTATTTTTTTATGAGTTTATTTACATTTAACTTTTATTGACAACTTCAATAATTATAGAAATAAACCATAACAATTACATCCCTCCACTTTTCCCTAGACAAGTCCACTCTCCATCATATCCTTATGAAAGAGGAAGTAGGAACAGACTGCTGTAGCCATCTATGTGAGGAATGTTCTATTAGTTGTCTAGATTTCCCTTGTGAGGTGGGGGAAGACACTTCCAGTGTACTTAGAAAAGTCAACCCATGTTTAGAGTAATGTGAAATAACCATTTGGCTTCTGATTCTCATTCTTATATTGGTTTAATCTAGTCTGTCTTCTCTTTTTATGTCTGTTATCCCCTCCTTAATATTAACAAGTATCTGCTGGACTTGCTCATAACATGTGTATGAGAATAAGAAATAATACATGAACTATTCCTTGACACTATTTTATGCTAATCACATGAATGATAAGTCAGCTAATTCCCTGTATTACACACACAATACATGTTCAATACATGGAATTTTCATTATAATACAGACAGGTGGTGGATTCTTTTTCAAAATTTTCATTTATTTGCACATGGGTGTTTGTGTGCATGCATGAACTAAGGGCTCTGGCCACAGGAAATGCCCATTCAGCAAACACCTTAAACTGTTGAGTCATCTCCTGAGCTCCAACAGATACTTAGTCAAAACACTCATAGAGGGATATGAATAGTTTAAACAGAAAAGTTGGTTAATAAGAAAGCAGGGCTGGAGAGTTGGCTTAGCGGTTAAGGTGCTTGCCTGTAAAGCCAAAGGACCCAGGTTTGATTCCCCAGGACCCATATAAGCCACATGTACAAGGGGCTCATGTGTCTGGAGTTTGTTTGTGGTGGCTACAGGCCCTGGTGTGCCCATTCTCTCTTTTCTCTCTACCTCTCTAACTCTCTGCTTGCAAATAAAAAAAAAAAAAAGCAGTAAAAGTACCATGCATTTAACTCAGTTATGTAAATTTCCATCCAAAGCACAAACCCGTCTACTGTTATGTATTAACACTAGGATAAAGGGTTTATGATTCTATTGTATGCCTGCATTGTTATTTTACTCTTTGCTATGTCTAAATACTTGACCAGAAACAACCTAAGGAAGAAGGATTTGAACTGGATTTCATGTCCATGTTGCAGTCTATCATAGCTGGGAAGGCATGGCTGCCGATTTGAGGCGGCTGCTCACTTCAGCCCACATTAAGGAAGCAGAGAGTTATGAGTGCCCATGGACAGCCAGATCTCTACACCCACTCTTACGCTATGTCTTTTCACCTAAGTTAACCTAATCTAGGTTACTTCTCACAAGCATATCAGTGGCTAGTTTCCTAGGTTTTTCCAGGTCATGTTGACTAAAACTATCAAGCATCAGAAAGACTATAACTAGGGACTTCAAAGTGTTCTGTTTTTGTTGTAGCAGACATCATTTAAAAAAAAAATCAAAAGTTCATTTCACACTTACAGAAGAGAATCAGTAAGAGCAGATAAAGTGATGAATGTTGAATCACATCAACTGTGAGGCCTTGCTCAGGAGTGAAGATGGCAGGTCACTTATAAGCAAAAGGGAAATGGTGAAAAATAGAAGTGTATGTCACATAAGGCCAGAGCCAGAAACCCAGCACAGTGTTATTTCCAAGCTAGTATATGTATGGCCCAGAGTCACAGAGCAGCCAGGGTTCCCAGAACAGGGAAGCAGAACACTTGGGCTCCAGGGGCAGAACTGCAGAGCTGCTGCCTGCAGACCTGTGGACACTGCAGAGGAAGAACAGTGAATTTTAGGAGACGGGAATCAATAGTGTTAACTGGAACACTAATATACAGATGCACTGAAAAGCCATACAGCACTCCTCACGCATGCACCATAGTTGAATACTGGTAAACATATGGTAATTGAGGCATTAATTAAACTCTCTAATAGGATGAGTATTATTTCAAGAAACTTTGTTTTGCTACATATACATGATTAAACACTCGATTAAGCTATAAGATGTATTTATTTTGTTCAGTAGACCTCAAAATTGTGTGAAAAATAGCTGAAGTTCCATGTTTACATTAATTGCATTTATTGTTTCTGTTCAATTATGCTTTATTCCAAAAACACATAGTTCAATTTGCATTACTGTATACAATTGGAAATGCAAATTTCATTAAACATACTTGTTTCCTAGATATACATACTGTAATAATCACCGTTCTGAGAACAGTTAATACACATTTTTTCCAAATTTTACATTTGCTCCAAATGGTATATGTAATCATAGATCCAAAGGAAGAAACTATTACAAGCTTCTTCTCATTATTCCACATTGGCAGGAAGTGTAGGAAAAATGACTATACCAGGCTGGAGAGATGGCTTATCGGTTAAGCGCTTGCCTGAGAAGCCTAAGGACCCAGGTTCGAGGCTTGATTCTCCAGGACCCACATTAGCCAGATACACAAGGGGGCGCACACATCTGGAGTTCATTTGCAGTGGCTGGAGACCCTGGCATGCCCATTCTCTCTCTCTCTTTACCTGCCTCTTTCTCTCTCTGTCACTCTCAAATAAATAAAATAAACAAAATAATTAAAATAAAACAAAAAAAAAGAAAAATGACTATACCATGAAAACACAGTGACAGCATAAAATAGTAAGCTGATGTCACCTGTGCACTAAATTGTCTAATAAGAAATTTATGTCTAATTAATATGTATATATATGTATACCTACATATATATTAATTATATATTTTTTTCATAATTAACCCAAATCACAGAGTATTGATCAAAGTGATTTTTAAAGATCCCTAATTATGACACAATTGCATATTTATAACCACTAAGTCATATTATTTGTTAATTATTTTTTTTATTTCAGAGAAGCAAATTATTTTATGGGGCTTTTGGCTTTTGGTCATAAGACATGAACTATAAAACATATCACATATTATTTTGCATTTAGTTTTATATATTATATATCAACATCTGTCCATATGGTATCAGCAGCTTGATTGTGATGTTTATATATTAATAAAATGAAAACTCCTTGAATGAGCAGAACATTAGAATTCTTGACTATCAGCCATTTTTCATTTAAAAGTTTCTAGGAAGAAGAAACATTTATCAGTTTTCTTCCAAATATCCAGAAAGAAATACATGAATCCAGTACAATGTGACCTAATTTTATTAGAAATATCTTTCTTGTTTGAAATTTATATCCATAGTTGGTACTTTAAACCTACTAAGTGGGAAGTATATGAATTTTCAAGCAAAAATGTTTCATACATAACAATCATAAATCATTATGAGTGTGGAATGAATTTGACCAAGAGATCTTTGGAGCTACTTCAGGGGCATTGTGCTTTGTCATTAAAACAAAAATAGTTACAGGGCGGGAGGGATGGCTTAGTGGTTAAGGCATTTGCCTGCAAAGCCAAAGGACCTAGGTTCGATTTCCCAGGACCCACATAAGCCAGATGCACAGGGGCACATGTATCTGGAGTTGGTTTGCAGTGGCTAGAAACCCTGTTATGCCCATTCTCTGTCTGTCTCTCTTCTATCTCTGCTTGCAAATAAATAAATAAATAAATAAATAAATAAATAAATAAATAAATAAATAATGTTTATAAGAAAAAGAGTTTAAAAAATTAAAGACATTGATGTGTAAACAGTTTTATAAAATTCATATAAATTAGTAACATATAATCCCAGAATTTGTGAATATAAACTGGTTCAATTCATGTTTGTGATATACATAAAAGAAAAATAGCAAGAATGCTTAAACATTGATGAGAGTTCAAAGCATGCTGCTTCATCCCTTCTTAGAACTTGTATCCATCCTCTTTTGTAAAAACAAAAAGAAAAAAAAGTAAGCACAAACCTAACATCTTATTTCTTTGCAAGGAGAGCGAGTTAGTGACAGAAAGAGAATGGGTGCACCAGGGCCTCTAGCTCCTGCAAACGAATTCCAGATGTATGCAACACTGAGCATCTGGTTTTACATGGGAACTGGGGCATCAAAACCTACATTGTCAGACTTTTTAGGCAAGCACCTTAATGGCTGAACAATCTCTGCAGCTCAAATCCCACACCTGCAACAACACAAAGCCGCATTGCCTGTCTCCTGAGGAATGGATGCTTGTTTTTCTAGACAGAGTGGGATTCTACTTCCCTGTTCCTTACTAGTCAGCCAAGCTGACGCCAAACACTTGCAAGCCACAGAGAAAAGTGTCCCTCAGTAATCACAGAATCTACCCATACTCAAACATCACTCATTGACATTTACATATATGGAAGGCAGCTGGAATCTTCGCCAAATCAGAGTCTAGCCCTGTGCATGTGTTACACCTGTTAAGAGAGTTTAAGAGCAAGAATTTTCTAATTATTACCGCTATTTAAATATTTATTATCACTTTATAATATGAGTGTGTTGTGAAAGACAGGAGGACCTTAGCTTAAATGTCTTACTGTATGGGAAGCTATTATCTACACATAGTGACATCAACAATTTATCTGACAAATGAAATGGCTGGCCCATAAATTGCACTGAGATTTTGATGGAGAGCTTCATATCACACAGTAGGGTTGGGAAGTCATGCTAAGTTACCATTGGATTCAGTTTTATTTTATTCATTTATTTATTTTTGTTTGTTTTTTTGAGGTAGAGTCTCACTCTAGTCAAGGCTGACCTGGAATTCACTATGTAGTCTCAGGGTGGCCTTGAACTCACAGCAATCCTCCTACCTCTGCCTCCTGTGTGCTGGGATTAAAGGCATGCACCACCACACCTGGCCCCCTGGCTTCAGTTTTAAATAACATATAAGAGCTTCATAAACCAGAAGCCTTCCAGGGAGTGGAAAAATTATGGAAGAAAGAAAATAATTACTATACAAAATGTGCTAGGAATGTGTGTAGTTTGATATTCCTAGAATTTACCCTACCAATAATTTTAGCTGTAATTTGAACACTACTAAAATCTCTATTAATCGAATTAGAACAAGAAGATATCCTATTACATAGATCAGAGCACTGATGGTATAAATAGTGTTGGAGACTGAAAACATTTTTTTCATGCTATATTTTCATGCTATACAGTAGACAACTTTAATATTTCCATTCAAAATTGTTTTAAGTTAAATCTAATTAACAGCATAATATTTCACTCCCAAATTGACTACAAAGTTTCTATAACATCTGGTAATCTATACTAAAGAAAATATTGGGCTGGAGAGATGGCTTAGCGGTTAAGCGCTTACCTGTGAAGCCTATGGACCCCAGTTCGAGGCTCGGTTCCCCAGGTCCCACGTTAGCCAGATGCACAAGGGGGCGCATGCGTCTGGAGTTCGTTTGCAGAGGCTGGAAGCCCTGGTGCGCCCATTCTCTCTCTCTCCCTCTATCTGTCTTTCTCTCTGTGTCTGTTGCTCTCAAATAAATAAATAAAAGTTTAAAAAAAAAGAAAATATTTTTTCAGGTAATAATACATAAACTAACTAATAAGGCTGGTATAACCTAGATATTATGTTTATCAAATATAAATCATAATGTTGTCTGTCATCTCCATTGCCAATGCCATATCTAGGAAGAGGCACAAACAAACAAATAAGTGAGTAATTAATTGGATGAATAAAATCAACCTTTCCATATGTTTAAAAAACTGCCATTAGAGCTGGAGAGATGGCTTAGCAGTTAAGCGCTTGCCTGTGAAGCCTAAGGACCCCGGTTCGAGGCTCGGTTCCCCAGGTCCCACATTAGCCAGATGCACAAGGGGGTGCATGCGTCTGGAGTTCGTTTGCAGAGGCTGGAAGCCCTGGCGCGCCCATTCTCTCTCTCTCCCTCTATCTGTCTTTCTCTCTGTGTCTGTCTCTCTCAAATAAATAAATAAATAAATAATTTAAAAAACCTGCCATTATATACCAAAAAATGCCATGAGAAATAAAGAAATAATTGAGCAATATTATTCCACCTCTCACATCAGTTAAATTCATAATCCAGACTTTATAATCACTCTTTAATCAGAAAACCTCATAAACAGGGCTTTGGTGTGGCAAACCTCTTCCCACATCCTTCACACAGAGTATCTCTGGGTGGCCTGTTCTTCAGTGGGTGTATGTAGTAGCTTATAACAAAAATGGTACCAGGGCTGACCTTTGTAGCAGTGACTTGTGGCCTTGACCATCACACACCCTCTTGCCTCCAAAAGGCTGCGTGTTGTTTACAGCTTGTGGTGGGGAATCATCCAATTATTTCCAAGTGGCACACACAATTTCACAGAATGGTGACACCTTCTCTGTCCTCTGCATACATCTCCCAAACCTATTAAAATATTTGACATACTAGCTTTTTTCAAAAAAAGTAAATAAATAGTTTTAAAAACCAATGAAGAGGATTAATGTGAGCCATATCCTCTTTCTTCATATTTACATTTAGAATTTTAATGGCTCTTTTCTGAAATCATTCCAGTAAAGCAGAAAATTAATATTTTAATATGTCTACCACTGTAGTAAGTAGAAATGAGTAAAGTAAAATACATGGTAGAGAAGAAATATTTTCAGAATTAAGTATACTCATGAATATTGATCACTCTTACCCATGAGATACCTTTCTTTTGGTATGCCCGCTAACTTAACTATACAGCCAATCATTGTAAAAATATGTGTGAGAAATTGTTTTACATTTCATACAAAGAGGGTGACAGTTTCCTTTTCATATGCCTTTGATTAGATTTTGTCATAATTCTTTTACTGTGAGAGTTCAGGAGTGAGACACGGCTGATGAAAACCACTACCTAAGGAGTTTCTCATGGATTGCCTTCTTACCCGTCTTCATTGATCTAGTAGGAGGATTCTAGAGAAACAAGAGGGAACTTGAAGGATAAGAAGACCTTTGGCTTCTGATTTTGTATAGAACTTTAAAAAAAATCAGTTTACTTATTAATCGGAGAGACAGGAAGAGAGAGAGGATCGGCAACTGCAAACACTCCAGATGCATGCATCACCCTGTGCATCTGGCTATGTAGGTACGGGGGAATGAACCTGTGTCCTTAGGCTTCACAGACAAGTGCCTAAACCATCTCACCAGTGCAAAGGTGCTTTCCTTGTTTTTGTTTTTTGAGGTGGGGTCTTTTTCTAGCTGAGGCTGACCTGGATCTCATTATGCTTACTATGTGGTCTCAGCCTGGCCTTGAACTCACAGCCATCCTCCTACCTCAGCTTCCCGAATGCTGGGATTAAAGGCGAGTGTCACTGAGCATGGCTGGAACTCTCTTACTGTGGAATTGGAAGCTGTCAACTGTGACTCCCTGAACACTGCTTTGCTTCTCACGTGTAGCAAGAGCACAGTGATGGAAAGTTCACTGACATAGCAAAAGATGAGGTGACTTGTCATAAACACACAAGTAGAGTTAGCCTTTTAGACTCTGCTGATGAGCAGGTATGTTCCTAGTGCTGTATTATATAATAGACTATAGCTTATTTGTTTACTTAGCACTATATCGTATAATACACTATAGATTATGTGACTGGAGTATATTATGTTTTAGAGAAATTTATCCAAAGTAACAATTGACATTTTTACTGCTAATACTATTTTTGGTTATTTAAAATTTGGTTGTTTAGGTATGCTGACAGGTAAATAGAATTGGGAAGTTAGGAAATACATATAAGTCATGTGCCAAAGCCCTCCTGACCATTTTAACACAGTTTCCCAATTTGTGGAAGGCAAGTTTTGGTATAGCATTGCCAGTATTAGTGTGGACGACACTGCCATGGCTTAACAGAAATCTCACCCAGTTGGTCATTTCTTATAAATAAACTAAAAATGTGCAGCACTACCCAAGCACAAAGGAGAAGTTCCTGGCACAGAGAGTTAGGATGAGGATTCTTCCAGATTGAAATCCAGGTTTAATATCTGATATCACCTGTGCTAAGCTATGTGCTGTGTACTGTATAATTTCCATGGTGGTCATATGTAGCATATGGAGAAAACACAGCACCTTTTCTGACCTTGCTAGTTCCATACTGTTGGAGAAAGTATGCACGATGTGAAAATTTTCCAATTTGAATAATCTTCTAACATTTGTAGTAAGTAGGAAACTGTGCTATCAAAAGTAACTATTAGTTTTTCTCATACCTTCTCCAGGGCCGTGTGAATCTGGTGTTTCCTCCAAGGGCCTGGTGAAGGTTCAACCATTTGGTCTGTCTTTTAGGATGTAGAGTTTTATGGTACCATTGCCATTTGGGACTAGTTTTGTGTCCCCCACTCCCTCTCTTACTTTTCCCTCCCTCTGCACCCTCCCAACTGACCTTTATCTCCTCCTGTTTCTGTTTTTCTTTCTCTCTTCTCTGTCATCTCTCTATCACTTTTTTATCACTTATCTTTTTCTTCCTTCTGTTCTTGGGCACCGACCTGTAACTCCAGGTACCAGCAGGTGGATATCATCTACAGTGAGTTTTTGATCAGAGTGTTCTACAAGGTTTCCCAAAAGAAGATAGATTTATGTCAGAGTTCTTGATGACCCACCATAGGTTAGTGGTAAGACCCTACTGCTGAAGACACCATATGCTGTTGGCATGTAACATGGAGCAACATGGCTGGAAGCTGGAAGATAGTCAGTCTCCAGACAGTGCGTCTAGTGCCAGAAGGTGTTACATGAGCAACTGGGGGAAAATGACCAATATGTGTCAAGCAATGCATGGTCTAACCTACTTAGCAGCAAACAACCTAACGTGATGCTCATGCAAGTGCAATAGTGGTGCATAGCCATGGTGGGAAACAACTGCTCTTGATTTGGCTAACTCATCTGCTCAGTAGAACTGAACCCATAGCTAGAGCTGGGAAACAAGTCAGAACCATATCCAAAAATGAGCCTGCTCTCCATTAAACTCTTTCTAAAAATTAATGGTTATCACATTTATTTGGTGCTAACTTTACTCTCCATTGGAGAATCTGCTTCTCCTTTTCAGATAGATGCAGATCCTAAGGAGAGAACCACCCCATCATACCTCAAAAGGGCCCCAGCTGAAACTAAGAATAATTGGGGAAACATGCAAGAATGCTGTTTTCTTGGTGAATAGGGAACCAGAACAATGGTGAAGGAGATAGGCACAGAGAACAATCAACCCCTACCAAACCAGATATCCAGAGACACAGAGGCGCCCAAGATCTCAACATAGCAGTAGACCTAATATGAACCCAACGTGGCTTAGGGAAATTTGTAGAATAGGGGGCGAAAAGAATGTCAGAGCCACATGTTGGGTCATGACACACAGAGACATTTCCTCTTACCCAGAACTGAAGGGTAACCCCACAATGAACGACCCATATACCCCAACAAGAAAGGCCCCTGAGAAAGGGGGAGGACAGGGAGGAGGCTAACAATGGTAGCAACTTGACTGTATTTACTGACTACAAAAATAAAAATAAATAAAAGGAAAAACAAGCAAACAACAACCACAACAAAAGTAACTATTAGAACCTGACGATGACCTTCTGCTCTGTGCTGTGAGATAAGGAAAGGGCTTGTGTTTGGCAGGGCTTCTCGCCTATGACCCGTCTGCCTGCGCGTACGTAACGTGCGGCGCGCTTGCACAGGGGCGGAGACCTCAAGTGCAACGTGGACTGCCCACCGCACCACTGGACCCCACACGTCAAGACCCAGCCACCCCAGCTGTGGGGAGCCCCAGATAGTCAGCAAGCGTTGAATGCCTCCCGGCTGACCCTGCTCTTCTAGGACACAGTGACCTGGCGAGGGAAGTGGGCAAGAGGAAGAGAGCGGCCCCTGCTCAGAGCCCGCAGGGCACCGGGCGGGCGGGGCGCGCAGCCCACCGAGCCGCCCTCCGCGCCCTCCGCGCCCTCGGAGACCGTTCTCCAGAGCGCACACTCGGTGCGTTCACGGGCGAGCTCAGGGCTTCCCCGCCGGCCTTCTCTCTGCACTTAGAGACTGTGGCAGGGCACATCCGTGACGCAGGTGCTGTCACGGGTAACAGCAGCTGAGGTCTCCCCGCGAAGATTCAGAGAACCTGTGCAGACTGAAATCAACTTACCGTTCAAAATGGGACATGGGTAGACAGGAAGCCAAAGGGTTCATCCATGACTCCTTTTTCACCGAGTGACAGCTGTCCCCGGGATGGAAGCACCTTCTGCTCTCTGCTGAGGCCCAGCTCCTGGCTAAGCAACTTACATGATAACTTCAGGCAGAAGTGAGAAAAAAAAATGTGCCTGAAGTGTAAATTGTTGAGAATTCATAGAACTGGCTTTTACAGCTTTAAGGAATTTAGGTAAGCAGCGCACAGAGTAAACAGCATCATCTGCTGCAAGGCATGATTCAGATCTGTTATCCACCAGAAATGAAGGCTTCAGTCTTTTGCTCTGACAGCTGTAGTCATTAAACATACATTGATTTTTTTATGTTTGCTTTGATTCTATCCCCAAGTCAAGAATGTGTCTGGGAAGTACCTGGGTCGCCACTTCCAGCTCAGTTCCTCTCTGTGATAGTGTCTAGGGACAGCAGGGATTTTATTTCTTACCCAGGTAACGCTTGCTCAGCTGTAGACTGGCCCCAATTCCAGAAGAAATCGCTTGCCCAGCTATATTTGCTCTGTCAGTCTTGGTGCATTTAGTTCCCCGGGGTTCAGTGAGAGTTCAGGTTTTAGCAGAATATTTTCTCAGTGACAGGCAAAGAGGCCCTCTGTGTTTCTACAGCACTATGGATGAAACAAGAGAAGGGCGGGGAAAATGCTCACTTGAACAACTAGTACTCATGGAACTTGGCAATGTGAGGAGAGACTTGGAGACAGAAACATCAGATTTACAACCTCTGCTTGCTTGACTCTTCTCTATTTTAGGAAGTTATTTTGAGCTCTATAACAATATTATTGGTAAAAAGGGTGCTACAATGAACTTCATAGCAATCCAATGAATAATAGCATATATAAAAGCTCCAGTAAAATTGGAAGGCCACATTACCTCTTCAACAATGAAAGCTATTGTGAGTATTCATAATGGCCACTGCAAGGCAGGCCTTTTCTTCGCATGCTGTAAGAAATGAGGGTGGTCCTGATGGACGATGCTTCCACTGAGTGCCCGGAGTGATGGAACTATTGGTAAGCTCCTAGGAGGTTAGCTCAGTGACTTTCCACCTCCTGTGATTTCCCATACCACATTTCACTGGTTTATTTTTGTAATGATTTATATGATTGGGGGAAGGGAAATAAATTCCTTTCACTGTAAGGAATTCACATTCAAAAAGGGTATATCAGCAATGTGTGTTTGTGTGTATTTGTGTGTGGGGGGTTTCTGTATGCAAGTGCACATATACCTATTTGTTTTTTTTTGTTTGTTTGTTTGTTTGTTTGTTTTCCCCTGGAGATAGGGCCTTTCTGCCTTAGGTCATTGAAATGGGGTCTCTGGCAGAACCTGGAAATCACCATTTTTCTAGCCCTGGTGGACCAGATTACCCCAGTGCCCCTGTGAATCTTGGGTATCCGCTCCACTCAGTGCTGGGTGATGGGTGTGCACAGTCATGCCTAGCTTTTTATGTGGATGCTGAGAAGCAATTTCAGGTCCTTTGGCTTGCACAGTCAGTCCTCTTATACGTTGAGCCATTTGCTAAGCCATGCTGTGAACTGATGAAGGCATATCTTATTACCAGTATGTACCTGAATCTTTCAGAACAGTTTTGAAAGTTCACAACTTTCAAAAAGAACAAAAAGTATGTGTGCATGTGTGAATTCACACACACACCTCACACCATACACACATATGAAATATATATTTTCCTTTTGTCATGGACAAACCTTTTTGTGAGATAAATTATAATTTCTGGTTGTTTTGTTTTCCATTATAAAATGTAATGATATTGGTCATTTAGAGTGTTTTTGTTTTATTTATTTATTTTTATTTTTAGTAGATATGGACATATTTTGTATGTAAACAACACATGTTGGTACCATCCTTTCCCTCCTCCCTGCTCCTTTTCTGAAGAGGTCTTCTTCACTGGGGATTCAGGTCAACCCCATGAGGATAGTGGGTCATGCATTATGAGGGGGCGAGGCAATGTCTCCATGCAAAATGTCCCAGCTTGTGGCTCTAACAATCTTTCCTCCCATCTTTTGCAAAATTCCCTGAACAATGCTGGGAGCATTTTAAGTCTACTTCAGTGGTGGGCTCTTAGGAACCTCTGAATCTGCTCTGGTAGGTATTGAGTGTCCTCAGTGTCTGTCTCCTTCACCCTTGTGTTGATATTAGATTCAGTAAAAAGCGGCACTCTTGCTTATTGACTCAATTCCTCTGTGGTTTCAGCTGGGCCGGGGTGGAATGAACTGGGTCATTTATCTCCTCAGGTCTAGCTCCCATCTGAAAAAGAGAAGCAGATTCTCCAATAGAGAGTGAAGTCAACACTGGTAAAAATGGGATAACCATTATTAATTTAGAGAGAATTTAAAGGGTGTAGGCCCTCTTATAGCCCAAGGTTAGTGGGAGCTTGACAATGGAAAGCAGAATCATTATCTGGATATGGTTCTGGCTTGCTTCTCAGTTCTAGATATGGTTTCCATTCCACTGAGCAGATCTGTTAGCTAATCCAAGAGCAGATGGTTACTTACAATGGCTTTGTGTCACTATTGCACTATTGCACAAATCACACTATTGTGTGAGCATCACGTCAGGTTGTTTCCTTCTGAGTTACTTAGACTTCGAGTGACTCAGACAGATGTTGGCCTCATGTGTAGCAAAGGCACAAAACTAAAAGAAGCTCATGTTAAAAGAGATTAGTGTCTAATATTGATGTAATATTGACAATATTAATACTCAGAAGCATAAGATGATATATAATACATGACCTACTAGACCTCAAAACTATCAGTTCAAATACTATTTCCCTCTGAGTGACTATTAACCAAAGTCTTCAGTTCTTCTTTTTTTAATATATAGATTAAGAGTACATTTTTCTTGAGACCTCTAACTCTGAATGTTGTTCTGAGAAAAAAAAATGGTTATGTACCTTTAAACAACTCATTAATTTCAATGAACTCCACATTCATATATTATTAACCAACCAAAGTTTGTAAAGTCAATTAATATGGAATATGTAATGGCTGTCTATGTGCCTGACATTTCCCATCATTGTTTCATAGCTACAATTATAAAACAATCTTATTTTATTTTACACACTATATTACTATAGTCTCTGGATTATGAAAATGGCCCTATCTCATCTGGAGAATTCCTTGCAAGCAGATTATCAGGTCTCACCACCACCATTGCTGAAGAAGTACTTTTGAGTGAACTCTAAGAATGTTCACTACTGACGAATCCCCTGATTGTACTAATGTTGTGGTTTTGGAAACCATATACTGCAAACTACTACTTATAGGATAATGAGTAGTCAATAGGATGTAAAATTTATAATAAGCATGCTTACTTTTGGCATTTGAAATAAATTGTGTCTCAATCAACTTTTATATGTAATCTCTTTGAATCTTGATGTTGACCAAAATAATAAACACATTAGGTGGAAAATACAGCAAGGCAATAGCCTGTAAATTTGAACATTTTGATGACTGGTGCAACTGTTATATTCAAATTCCTTTATATGAACTTTATTGACATGAATCTAAATTTTAAGTGGCAGGGGCAAACCTATCTCATATTGTAGTTGAAAGTTGAAATTACTTATCTATTACTCATTAAGTTAAAATCACTGAGGTGTAAAATGATAAAGTGGAATGCTGAGCACTATCCATTGTTTCTTTAGTTAGAAAAGTCAAAACCTTTTGAGTGTAACTCTAGTTGATGTTAATTTTCCTTGCCATGTGAGGTATGACCCAATAATCAGTCAATCATCAATCAATATTTCAGAACAGCTGAAGAATCTGTTGCATACATAAGAAATATTCTGCCACAGTTGTTTTCAGTAAGTTTTTCAGACACTATAAAAACAAAAGAACTTGCATACAATGGGATGGTTACCTCTCATTGCCTGTTCTCTCAGGTTTAGAGAAAATCCAAGTGGAGTATGTATTAAAGTTCAAGATAAGAAACTGTTACCACTTTAAAAACGTTTCTTTAAAAATATAATATAACTCAGCAACTCATATTTCTCTCTTTTTCTCTTTTCATGGATTGTTATATAGCTATTAGTGAACATTGGTGTCGCCATTAGCTTCCACATATTTACACGTCGAGGGAACTAAACTCTTATCCCCACATCAAACCATTCTTTTTTTTTTTTAAATTTTTTTTTTTGTTCATTATGTATTTATTTATTTGAGAGCCACAGACATAGAGAGAAAGACAGATAGAGGGAGAGAGAGAATGGGCATGCCAGGGCTTCCAGCCTCTGCAAACGAACTCCAGACGCGTGCGCCCCCTTGTGCATCTGGCTAACGTGGGACCTGGGGAACCGAGCCTCGAACCGGGGTTCTTAGGCTTCACAGGCAAGCGCTTAACCGCTAAGCCATCTCTCCAGCCCTCAAACCATTCTTGACCAAAAACAAAAGTTATATACCCAAGAGTTATAAAGCCCAATGAGAAAGAGAAATGATATTTAATTTTCTCTATATTTAATTGACTTTTAATAATTAGGTGTTACCTCCAATAAATGTGCACACTATGTTTCAAAGACCTTATTTTTCCAAAATTATCTATTAGTCTCCTTTGTGTGTAATTACTTTTTGTTTGTTTGTCTGTTTGTTTGTTTCTTTGTTTTTTTGGTTTTTGTTTTTGTTTTTTGGGTTTTTTTTTTTTTTTTTTTTTTTTTTGGTTTTCTGAGGTAGGGTCTCACTCTAGCCCAGGCTGACCTGGAATTCACTATGGAGTCTCAGAGTGGCCTCAAACTCATGGCAATTCTCCTACCTCTGCCTCCCGAGTGCTGGGATTAAAGGTGTGTGCCACCATGCCCAGCTGTTTGTTTGTTTTTTAAGGTAGGGTCTCACTCTGACCCAGGCTGACCTGGAATTCACTATGTTGTCTCAGGGTGGCCTTGAGCTCACAGCGATCCTCATACCTCTGCCTTCCAAGTGTTGGGATTAAAGGTGTACACCATCACATCCAGCCTGTAATTATTTTTTGATCAGGCTTCATGAAATTCACAACGTACAACATCTCAGACTTTGAGAAAATGGGAAACATGGCAAATTCCCTTTTATTCAAAGAACATGGTAATCCTAAGAGAAGAAACAATAGTGCTAAGAACTTCCAAGAAGAGATTTATACCTGCCATTTTATGCATCTGTGGGTCCATTTTTTATATTTTGAATGTAAGTTGAGAAGGAAGCCAGCTGGGGAACTGAGGCTGGGTGTTTCCTGCCCTTCTAAGTCCTGCAATCCAGCCTGTTCATAACAATAACCAAAGCCATATTTTAGGACCAGATAAACGCTGGCCAGTTGCCTGAGATCATGTCCTTTCCCCTGTCCCTGCATGCTCGTAACACCAGGCAATTGTCTACCAGGCTTACATGACACAGCCAACAACAACCCCCTATTTTTTTTTTTTAATTTATTTAATTGAGAGCGACAGACACAGAGAGAAAGTCAGATAGAGGGGGGAGAGAGAATGGGTGCGCCAGGGCTTCCAGCCTCTGCAAATGAACTCCAGACGCGTGCGCCCCCTTGTGCATCTGGCTAACGTGGGACCTGGGGAACCGAGCCTCGAACCGGGGTCCTTAGGCTTCACAGGCAAGCGCTTAACCGCTAAGCCAGCTCTCCAGCCCCAACCCCCTATTTTTGCCTTGAGCCCCTACAACCCAATCTCACAGAACAGTCAGTACAAAGATTCCAAGTACCTGGTATCTTGCCAAACATAACAGGCCAGTGCCAGGCCTTGAGAGGTGACTCTGCTGGGCCAGCGCTGGAGTGTGATAGTTTCCTTTCTGATCCCTGGAGGGCATCTGGACAGACACTTTTAGCCAACCCGGTTCTCTCCCACAGTAATTCTAAAAATATAATAATGCCTGCGAGTGTTCTGGGCAGAATTCTGTCATTGAATCTGTGTCTCTTGTCTTGGGTTGAAGGTGTTAATGTGTTTGGACTTTAGGATTCCATCAGCGGGATTTGGATTCCTCCAAAGGGTATCTTTGGATTACTTGTCATAAGGCATGCTGAAGGACAATATAAAAGGTGATGAAGAAATTCCTAGTATGCTATTCACTTCAGCAGGATTTTCATATTAATGTGGTTGGTTTTTGTGAGGCCCTTTCCTCAACCTGCCACAGTGGGCTTGCCAGTTACATTGGTTCAGGCTTAGTCTGTGGTGAAGAGTTAGGTGCAACGCCTGGGTGCCTGTTGTATGGTGTTTCCTCTGGGCATGTCATGAAGCTGTCTTGAGGTAAAGGATGTTTCAGCTGGGTATCAAAGGCACCATTGGTGCAGAACAGCACTATGGTACAAGGTCTACAGTAATAATCACTGAGTTATTGATGACTCCCTAATAGAGGGAGCTGGGGAGGATCTGTTTCCATCAGCTGTTCTCACCTGCCCTCCCCTCAGACTGTAAGTGGGCTGGGGAGACTCTCGATTAAGTAGGAGGTAGAAGGTTAACTAGAAGTGTGAGTCCATGATGCAGCTTCCATGAGCTCACCATCCAGGGTGGGGTGGGACTTTGTGGAGATGGACCTGTCCTTGGGTCACCGATGCTCCTGTGAGTATCTCCTCTTCTGAACTCACTATCTCATCACTCTACTTTGGTCTGTCCTCTGAGCCCTATCTTGGGTGAATAGAAATTGTTCACCTCTCCCCAGGGGAAAAGATTCTCTGAGATAGCCTCAACATAGAAGGCCCTGGAACAATGCCTCTGAATGATAAACCAGGACACAGAGAGACTTCAGAGTACTGTGGCTACTTATAAATATTTTCAAATGATTCAGATTTGGGCTTTTGAACTCCTTGGTAAATAGGGCTAATTTAAAATATAAGCAAACATAATTTTCACAGTGTAAGTTACCATTCCCTTAGTACATTGCTCCTGTTCTACCCTCCCTGGTTTTAAGAACTTACCAATGATGTAGCATCTTTCTAAAGAGTTTGAAAACATGTACGCAAAGAATGATTTGAGAAGAAAAGGTCAAAGTGATGGTTCCATAACTACAGCCATAAAACAGTAAGGAGTAAATAGATCAAAATGTTCACTCTTATAGGACAAATAAAGATAACATAACATTTCTCTTGTTTATACTGGCCTTCAAAAGTTTATGGAAATTTATGAAAAATGGAAACATTTACAGTCCCCGGGGACCTTAGGGAATCCTAATTTTCATACCTAATTTTAAGACAAGTCTTCATAAATGGTTGCAGTGTCATCCTAGCTTTATGGAGATTACTGGACTATATTGGTATTATTTCAAAAAGATAAATCTGGGAAGAGGAAGATACCTTATTTAATAAAGTGCTTACCTAGCAAGCATGAGCACCTGAGTGCAATGCTCATGACCTGCATAAATGTGCCAGGTATGGCTGGACATGCTCTTCATCCTGGGCACTGGTGAGGGCGAGGCAGAAGACCCTGTAGCTCTCCAGTCAGACAGTTGAGCCTACGTGGTGAACCTCAGACCAGTGAGGGGTCATGTCTCAAAAAAGTTGGACAGTACCTGAGAATGTTCTCTGGCCACCACACACACATGCACACATACACACATGCATACTTACTTCTTTGCACACAAACATATGCACATAAGCTCAATAATTGTCATGGGTTACTAGGATGAAGAACATGAATATACTCACTATGTGAAGAAACTTTGTATTCCATTTATTCTGTTCTGAAGCATGCATTCTTTCATTTTTTTTTCATTCATACATTTCTTTCAGTTGTTTCATTGATAACAATTATAATTGAAGAGGTAACTTTTTCACGACCCTAAATAAAAAGGTCTGTTATGATTCATGAGATTTCTGTCTCATTCAGAACATCTCATCTCTATGAAGACGTGCCAGGCGATGCTGATGCATTTGATAACAGTGACTTTCCTTGCTGGACCCAAATGGCACAGCTAGCGTATGAATATGCAGAATGGGCTGACCTCTTAGTCAGACTTCTGACATATATAAGAGAAATTTACACTGCGGTAGAAGCCCAGAAAATAGAGTGATGTTTAACTTGCATTTCACAATATTTACACTGTGGTTTTGTTTTGTTGTAGTTTGTTTTGGTTTGGCTTTAATGCTAGAGTCTTATGAAGCCTAGGCCAGCCTTATCCTCTGTATGTAGACGGATTGAAGATGAAATTCTTTACCACAGGACCTCAGGAAAATACTAAACATATGCTTTGGATTATATGGGGACTAGTTTTGATAGGTGAACTCTGGGTGACACAGATTTATTTACTCAATTTAGTAATAATTACTCTGCTGTAGGCAGAGGATTAGTCCATCTGCCAATCACTTTGTGTGTCTAGATATGCATAGAAGTTGACCTCCTTTGAGATGTCATCTCACCCCATTCAGAATGGCTATCATCAGGAAAACTATGCCAAAATTCCAGAGAAGATGTAGAGAAAAGCAAACTCACGTATTATTGCTAGGAGTTAAAACTGATGCAATGATTATGAAAATCTGTGTGAATGTTTCTGATTAGCTAAAATAGAGCCATCGTTTTATTCAGTTAAACCCTCCTGGCATACCCCCAAAGGACTCTGTCCTATGCAGAGGTACTTGTTCATTGCTGCTCTGGAGTTAACTCAGATGCCCATCAACAGTTAACTGGATGACAACAATGTGGTATATATGTCCATAAACAATAAAGTTTTGGACAATAAACAAGTGGAAAATATTCTACTACTAAGTAAGGTAACCCAGGCTTAGAAAAACAAACACCACATGTTCTGCCACATATGTGGTTCATGGTTTAGAATTTCTAGAAATGTGTCTATAACTTGGAAAGCCAATAGGAACCATGAATTCTAAAAGCAGGGCCAGGGAGGGTAGGAGAACCAGGAGAGGAAGCTGTCGTAGAGGTCTACAGATACAAAGTGCTGGGAGGGAGTGCTAAGAATGGAAAGTGTTGATCAGGAATAAGGGTTGGAAGAAGGGCGAAAGAAGGGCATGGGTAGAGGGTCATTCAAAATTTAGTAAAGGGCTAGAGAGATGGGTTTGTGGTTAAGACACTTGCCTGAAAAGCCTAAGGAATCAGGTTCGACTCCCAAGAACCCACATAAGTCAGATGCCCATGGTGGCACATGCATCTGGAGTTCATTTGCAGTGGCTAGAAGGCCTGGTGTGCCTATTCTCTCTGTGTGTCTCTCTCTCTTTTTCACTGATAAATGAATAAACAAAAATAAAATAAAAACTTAGTAGATATAATAAAAGGCCATAATGAAACCTATTACCTTATAAACTAATTTTTTAAAGTAAAGAATAGTGGTATAATATAAGTAATAGAGGTACAGTGCTCAGAGGGAACTCCCAGAAACCATGGATTATTCATTAAATTTATTTTAAAGCTTTTTTTATTGACAACTTACATAATTTCAAAGAGATTTACAAAGATTTCCAAGAATATTGAAATTTAAAACATGCAAACACAGGGAATTTGGAAGGAGATTTAGAATAGGAAATCAAAGATGGAGACAGCTATAAAAAGAGTGCACTGTAGCTCAGCTGGGAAGCGCTATCCCCGTGTTCACAAAGGCCCAGATCCTACGCAGCAGTGCTCAGAGGGGCAAGGGGGTGCTTAACTGTGATTCCAGCACGTAGGAGGCATAGGCTGGAGGATCTTATTTTCTTTGCAGTAAGTTTGAGGCCAGGCTGAGCTATATGAGACCCTGTCTTTAAGACAACAAATGAGGGGCTGGATATAGCTCAGTTAGTAGAGTTTTGCCTAGCAGGCACAAGGTCTGGAGTTCAATCCTCAACAACACACAAAAAAGTATGCATAACAAATTCCTTGTTGGGCAGGGGATGTTGCTCAGTGCTTAAAGGAGTTTGCTTGCCAGCCTGACGGCCTGCCCATGGTTCTCCAGCACCACGTAAGGCCAGACACGCCAGATGGTGCTTACTTTTGGAGTTCACTTGCCACAACAGAAGGCCTGATGAGCCAATGCTCTCTTTCTATATATATCCATCTCTCAAAATGTTTTTAATAAAAGCAACAAAAGTATTAAACATGGTTACAAACTATTTTATGTTTTCGAGATCTAAGGCATAAAGTGGGTGCTGGATCTCTGACCAACAGTAACACAGACAAATCTATTAAAAAGGGCAAACATCTGTAAGATTAAATATTTATCTGGTATACATGTTAATTCTCAATTTTCTTGGTACTGGTAACATACATTTCACTTTTAGCTTTTGTTTGGTTTTTATTTTTATTTTTCAAGGTACAGACTCACTCCAGCCCAGGCTGACCTGGAACTTACTCTGTAGTTCCAAGTTAACCTCAAACAAACTCACAGCAATCCTTAAACCTCTGCCTCCCAAGTACTGGGATTAAAAGTGTGTGCTATTGGGCTGGAGAGATGGCTTAGTGGTTAAGTGCCTGCCTGTGAGGCCTAAAAACCATGGTTTGAGGCTTGATTCCCCAGGACCCATGTTAGCCAGATGCACAAGGGGTGCAGTTGTCTGGAGTTCGTTTGCAGAGGCTGAAGGCCCTGGTGCGCCCATTCTCTCTCTCTCTGCCTATCTCTCTCTGTCTGTTGCTCTCAAATAAACAAACATATAAAAATAAACAAAAAAAATTTAAGTTAAAGAAGGTGTGTGATGTCATGCCTGACTGGTTTATTTTTATTTTTAAATAATATTTTTTATAATATTTATATTATTTTATTAAAATAAAATATTATTTAAAAATAATATTTAAAAATAATAATACTTATCTGCAATTTGTTTATTTGTATAATTTTATATTTAATTTATATTGTATGTTTGTAAAATCATATAAAGAGACCTGAATTCTTTCAAGTTGTTGAGTATTTTTATCCTTTTGAATGCACCTGGGAAGAACGCACACTATGATGAGGAGAGTCGCAGTCACTGCTGGCCAGAATAATCAACATGTGGGCGGAAGCTGCGAGGACACCACTATGCGGGGAAAATCAACAACTCAGAACAATCACCAGTGAGGGTGGAAGCTGCATGGACACCACGATGGACACGAGAACAATCAACCGTGCAGAACAATCAACAATGCAGAACTGTCTACAGTGCGGGCGGAAGCTGCGTGGACACCATGACGCAAGAACAATCAACAATGCAGAACCATCAACAGTGCAGGCGGAAGCTGAGAGGACACCACCACACGAGGACACAAGAACAATCAACAATGCAGAACAATCAACAATGCAGAATAATCAGCAATGCAGAACCATCAACAATGCAGAGCCATCAACAATGCAGAACAGTCAACAGTGCAGGCGGAAGCTGAGAGGACACAATGACATGAGAACAATCAACAATGCTGAGAGCGGCAACGGGCAGCTGCAGGGCAGACGTCCCTCAGGACAGCGGACAGATGTGCGGAAATGGCAAGGACTATTTGTGCAGTTCATTCAATGCAAGGCAAAGTCTTGCTGTCTTTGATATAGATACTTAAGTTCGGTAAGAACTTAAAATCGGTGTCAAAATATTGTCAAAAGGGATCATAAGAACATAGCATGTAGGGATCATGGACTTGATTTGACAAAATATTCAAATTTAAAACCAAGCTACAATGTAAATTTTGGGGTGGAGCTCCATGAAAATAATTCTGTCTTTAGAGTTAGGATGGCGGAGTTCATCTCATAAAAATAATTTCCTCTTCAGGGTTAGGAGGGCAGAGTTCATCTCATAAAAATAATCTCATATCCAGGGTTAGGAGGGCGGAGTTCATCTCATAAAAATAATCTCGTTTCAGGGTTAGGAGGGCAGAGTTCATCTCATAAAAATAACCTCCTCTTCAGGGTTAGGAGGGCGGAGTTCATCTCATAAAAATAATCTCGTCTTCAGGGTTAGGAGGGCAGAGTTCATCTCATAAATATAACCTCCTCTTCAGGGTTAGGAGGGCAGAGTTCATCTCATAAAAATAATCTCGTCTTCAGGGTTAGGAGGGCAGAGTTCATCTCATAAGGCTTACACTCACTGGAGAGGAACATTAGTGCATTCATGGTGATTTACTTAGCAGCATGTTTTCGTGGTTAAAGAGAAAAGATCGTTCTTTGATGGAGCCAAGAAATTTCAATTGATGGAAATGTTTTCATTATAATTAAAATTAACATTAATTCACAGTTCTTTTGCCAGTTTTTAAATACATGTTTTTGTCCCATTTCCTTGTGAAAACTTTGAATGTAATTATGATGGCTCCAAATATTCCCTTGAAGAAATTGTTTTTAAAGCAAGATAATTTAATGAATTTCTATCTATAAACTGATTTACTGACTCTTTTTCAAAATTCACTTTATTCATCTCCTAGTTTAATATTTTATTTATTTATTGATTTATTTATTTGAGAGGGACAGACACAGATAGAAAGACAGATAGAGGGAGAGAGAGAGAATGGGCATGCTAGGGCTTCCAGCCTCTGCAAACAAACTCCAGACATGTGCGCCCCCTTGTGCATCTGGCTAACGTGGGACCTGGGAAACCGAGCCACGAACCGGGGTCCTTAGGCTTCACAGGCAAAAGCTTAACCACTAAGCCATCTCTCCAACCCTCCTAGTTTAATATTTAAAAAAAGTATTTGATGGACATTCAATGATGACCCATGTCCAATTTAGCAAATAAGGAAGAATATGGACAATTTTATAATTTCAGAGTTGCTTTAATACTTCCCATTATGTTAATATTTGGTAGAAGAAAGGGAGAGCCCCATCACTCAATCCACTCCAATGTATTATTTTTTTTCTAAACAAAGACTTGCATTAGTTAAAGACATTAAGAAATAACAATATTCACTAAATTCTCCACGCCTTTGCAATGGGATATGAAGGAAGAGACGTGGGTTCTTCACATCTCTGCTAATAGAAATCAAAAGAAAGCTTTTACCACTGCTTTTACGTGTCCTCTCCTTGGCCCTGCACATGACATCAGTAAACTGTCCAGGCCCTCCTTTCTAGAGGCTGTCTCCAACATGAAGGAAGAAATCACACATGCTCAGTTCCCTAGAGACACACAGAAGTCAATGACCTGCACACGCTTGCTCCAGTATAATGACTGTTTCTTCTTCTGTCTCTAGCCCCGCTGTTTCCTGTATTGCCCACATTGGCAGAGCTTAAGAGACAACCAGTAAACAAGAAAAGAAAATGTGGTTTGCAATCTCAACCCCAGAATCACTTTAAATTGTCAGGCAGAAAGCATCTGAGAGTTTACTCAGAGACAGCTTCCTGTCAGCAAGATGCCTGTTAGCATCTCAAGAGAGAAGAGGGTGCAGGTCCAGTGACTCACTTACAAAGGTTACTTGTGCAGGAACATCCCACTTACAGTGCACTCAAGCCGATGTTTACTGACTGCCTGTCCTTGAAAATAGAGATTCAGGAAGGCATGCCTTCCCTTGCTGAAGGCTTTCTTATTCTCAGAGGTGTGTGGTCACACTACCTTTTTTTCTGGATGATGAGGGCACAAGGCATTGGGTATTTTCCCCTTATAATGCTCTTTCTCTCTTTCTCTCCCCCCCCTTCATGTGTGTGTGTGTGGGTGTGTGTGTGTGTATGTGTGTGTGTGTGGGGGGGGGTGGGTGCATGTGCTGAGGTAGATGCCAATGCTTCATGTGCACGTGTTAAACCAGAGGAGAATTCCTGGGGACCTCTGTTGTTCAACTGTGAACCTGTGTTTCTTTGAAAAGGCAGGTGGCTCTCCCCTAACCATGGAGCTGCAATACATGGTCAGGCTGGCTCACTAGAGCACCCCAGCTCTTCAATGGGTGAGAGATATAGGAGTGCATGGCCATTGCCCAACTATTCATATGGGCACTGAAGAATCAAACTTACGGCGATCGTGCATGATCATTCCTTCATGCACGCAGGGCCCGTGCTTACGTCCACTGAGACATCTCCACACCAGCCCTCCCTTTGTAAATATTTTCCAATAGACCCTATCTTAGGTTTATACAACATTATGTTGGCAAAGTATGCATGCCATTCCTATAAGACAGTGAAAACCCAGAAGCCATCTGCTCAGGACATTGGCAGGCTCTGCTGCAAAAGGAAGCTCTTCTTCCATGAGTCTTACTAATGAATGAATGCATTGTGTCTTTTCAGTGTGATGTGCTTGGAGGAGGGCTCTTGAGCAGCACATGGGACTGGAAGAGATGAAGAGACCTGTGACAGGTTAGGGCTTATGTAAGAAGAATAAGAAACATCTTGGGGAACAGCCCCAGAAGGCAACCATCTGCAACCCAGATATTCAGTCCTCACCAGATTCGAAAACCGCCAGCTTTTCTGTCATGAACGTTTTACCCTCTAGACCTGTGAGGAACAAATGTCTGTCATTTCAGCACACCATATGTGGATCTGTGTGATTGTATCCCAAACTGACAAAGACAAGAGGCAAGTATAGAGAAGAAATCATGGTGACAACTAAGTACCACAGAAACAGATCTGAAGATGTCTGGCCAGGCATGAAATGTGGTTGATTACTGAATTTTTCATTCAATGTACCTTTCTAAACTTGTTTCATGCACCACGTCAAAAGTCTTGACCAATATCTCAGACTTCAGGCCAACTTGAATTAATTTTGGTTTTACACAGAGGTAACTCCAAATAAAGAATTATGTCACTTTCATATTATTTACTGAAAATAATTACATATTACTTATGATTAACTTCAGGTAGTTCTTTCACCTCACCATAAATTCTACTGGACATAAATAAAGGTCCAGTACAAAATAATCTTTCTCTTAAATAATTATTTTCACTCCAACAGTCACAGTCATCCCAACTATGTGCATGTGAACACACACACACACACACACACACACAAACACACACACACACTCACTCAAGAATTACTGGATTTGAAGGCACAGGATGATCAACAAAGCAAATCACTTCCATCCAACACTTAGAACCACCACCCTCATAGACTTTCATCTTTTCTTAAATCTGCATCCATTTCTTCCATACCCTGTGTCCTCCCATTGTTCCATTGTTGCAACTTCTGTTTTTTTTTTTTTTATTTGCCTCATACACTGCACAGAAATGAAAGTTAGAAAGCAGAGATTCATCAGTTTTTCCAAAACTAAACACACTGCTTTAATCATATGTATATTATTTCCACTTCAAAAATTATCATGAAATACCTGTCTCTTAGCAAACAGTCTTGGCATAAGGACTGAAATACAGGATGTCTTATCACCCTTCTTACCAAATTAAGAGAACAAAAAGCTGACAACAGGATAATAAAAAAAAAAATAAAAAATAAAACGACTTAAAAGCCAACACAGCTTTCAGTTATGGCACCATCTACTTTGCTTATTGTCAAAACAAACAGTCATTTTACTTCATCTTTTAGTTGTTATTTAATTAATTTTGTTTCCTTTTTTTTTTTTAACTAACAGCATTTCATAGTCAAAATCAAAAGCCATTTGTCTGCCTATCCCTTCTTTCCCCACCTTCTGACATGTCAGGTTTCCTGACACTGAATTATTTCTTACCCATACTTAAAAAGATTGCTACACACTTAACACACTGAGAGACACATGACTTCTTGCATGCCACTCAAACACTTATTATTTTGTCCAGTGTCATGCTTCCTCCAAGCAGTGTGATTAATTATAAAAAGAGGATTCTTTTTTGAGATTTTACCCAGGTTGAAAATTTTATGTATAAGCTGAGTATTTCATATAATTTCACCAAGGACTATGGCTTTGAAATATCAAACATATTCCAGAATTTCAACAATGCACATTTCTGTAATAGGATCCTTCCTTAAAGCCCACAGTACTGTGTATAATTGCTCAGTTTGTGTCTCATTTTGCATGTGTGATACAGTTCTCAGATGTCAATGATGTGTTTTTAATGATATTTCAAATCCACTCTTCCTGCAAAACGATGTCCTGTGTTTGTGTGTGACTTCCCCTTTCTTTCATTACCACAGAGGCAGCTTCCTTTGGGCATTTTGTCAGTTTTATTAACTTTAGCTTTGCTCAGTTTCAGGAGTATCTGACTCTCACACAGCAGACCCTGCTTTTCTGTATTTATTCCACTCCTGTGACTGCTCAGCTCCCAATCTTTAGCATTAATGCCCCCCACAGCCTCACAAGCTATGGAAAGAATTGAAAGGGAGGAACTTCTCTGAGTCTCATTCTATAAGGTCAGCAGCAGCCTGGTTCCAAAATCAGACAAAGAACAACGACAAACAGAAAATCACAGGCCAACATCCCTGCTTGAACATATTTGAAAAAAAAAAAAAAAACAAACCAAAAAGTTACTAGTGAGTAGGATCCAGCCACATGTCAAACAGTCACTTCCGGTAATCAAAATGAATTTTACCAAGAAACTCAATGACAGGTCCACATAGAAAAATCCAAACATGAAATACATCACAATGACAGTTTAAATGATAATGATCACATGCTTACCTCTACGGCTACAGAAAAAGCATTTGATAAAATTCAACATCCTTTCATAATAAAAAGCACTGATTTTTTTGTGAATTATAATTCAACATATCAAACCTTATAAATGTGATTTCTACAGATGTCACCATACCAGATGTGGAAAGCTGAAAACATTTCATAAAATATCAGGAATGAGATAAGGATATCCACTATTACTACTCTTAACCAATATATTACTTGTGGTAGTTTGAATGCATGAAACCCAATAGATTCAGTTTTATTAAAGCTTTCTGGATTTTAAGCTGCCCGAGGGTAGATACTAGGGTGCAGTACTAAGGTGTGTTTGGGGGCAGATCTGGAATTCCACTCTGAATATACAGAGTGTTTGAGCTCTGCCTGAGGTGCTGGGAGTGTCCCTGTTTGTGGCACTAGCAGTGGGCTTTCTCTTCTGTGTCATTGTAGACCTTCCCCTGGATCTGTGAGCTTCAAGTAATACACTGTCTGACTTTAAGGCTCATCTTAGTGACATGAAGCTGACTACTAAAACACTGGGTATTTTAGCCGGAAAAATCACGTGAAAAAAACAATGCATACTTGTGAAGGGAAGATGTGAAATTAACTCTATTTTTCATATGGTATCATACTATAGAGATGAAGCCCAAAGACTTCACCACAAGATTATTGGAATGAGTAAACAAATTCAGTAATGTTGAAGGATATAAGATCAACATATGAAGATCAGGAACATATTTTTAGAAAACAGAAAGTAAGTTACTGAAAAAGAAATCATGAAATGATTTTGTTCATGTTTGATGCAGATCAAAAAATATTTGGGAATAACTTCATGAAACAGTGAATAATATCTACAAAGAGCATTACAAAATTTTAATTATATAATTTGCAAAAGAGAAGTGTAAATAATTCCAACTTGGATGTGTTGAGTAAATTATTGTGTATATTTATATATGCAAAGTGATTTACAAATTCATTGCAATCCCATTTAAAATAGCAATTACATTCCCCACAAAATAAGCAAAAGCAATCCTAATAGTAACATGAAAACATATGACCGTGAATAGTCAAAGCTATATTGACCAAAAATAACATCTGTAGACATCACAATCCCTGACTTCAAGATAGTCTCTATTACTACAGAAACCAATATAGTACATGTCTGGCATAAAAAACTTATAGATAACTAATATAATTGAATAGAGATCCCAGAAATGAACCTCCAGTGAAGCTATCCTCAAAGATTTCAAGCCCACACAGCACATAAAGATTTTCCACCTTCATGAATGTGCAGGGAAAACAATATTTATATGTAGAGGACTGAAATTTAAACTCAGTCTCCCAACATAGATTGAAAATTAACATGTAAAGCCTGAAGCTACAAAATTACTAAAACAAAACATAAAGGAAACACTTTAAGATATTGTTTAAAGATGTACTTCCAGAAACATCTAGGGCTTATTACATGTTTGACTTCAAATTAATTTTGGATTGGTGTTTACAAACCATTTATTTTCACTAAAATTTTCTTGACCCCTACATTTGGTGGTTTTGCACACAGTTTAGGAAGCTGGAACATAGGAGACACACCCCTGGGCATGCCTATGAGGGAGTGCCCAGAGAGGTTTGGATGACAAGGAAGGAACATGAAATGTGGTTGGCATACTTGACTGAACAGAGCAAAAAAGAATGGAGCCAAGTGAAGACTGGCATCTCCTCTCCCTTCCTCGCTGGCATGGAGGTCCAAGCCACTCATGCCGTCTTCGTATCCCCACACTGGCAGGCAACATCCTCGGAACTGTAAGCCAGAATCGTCCCTTCTCTAGTTTCAGCAGGCAGTGTCACACTCCTCCCCATGTTTGTTTTTCGATTTTCTTTTTTTTAGCACTATTCACAAGAGGTAACGTGGGATCAATCTGGGTGCATATGCAAGAGAATATTTTTCATCCAAAAGAAAGAAAAGTCTGGAATTTTTGACAAAATGGAGATATAGGGCCTTATGTTATTGGAATAAATCAGACACAGAGGCATGAACTGCCGATTTTCTCATACTGAGACTTGAATGTTGTCCTAAGGAGGATGAGTGGTTTTGAGGGGTCGGTGTAGAGGGATGAAGAAAGTGCAAGAAGGCACCTGACTTCAATAAGAATGGGCAGTATGTATATATTGAAATAATGTGCAGGGCCTCATTTGAGGGTACAATTATACATGTTCATCAAAATAAATTAGAGAATAAAATATATAGAATTTCCCTCTGGTTATTTTATTTGGTTATCCCAGTACTGAGTTATTTATTACCTGAACCAAGACTTACCTGCATACACATTTTCTTGGAGCTTTCTGATATTAAATTAATCCCTTTCTTTTTATTTCATTTGTTTTTAACTTTTGTATTTCTAATATAAGGATTTATGGGTTAGCCATAAATCATTAGTACAGAGAAATATTGTTGGATTATAACATTGCATATTATCAAATAAGAAACTAAAAACATGCTGTTACAAATCTTGTACCACAATTAAAAGTAAATTCTTATTACTTGGTTCCTGAATGTATTCTATATTTCTGAGTCATTTCCTCATAAATAATTTTAGCACTTTAATACAGTGCACTACTTTTATAAAATATGGGATTCAATACAAAGATATTAGAGCAGAAACTATGAATGTGTTTTAAAGCATTCTGTGAGTTGTTTAGGGAAAAGTTTTGTTTAAATAAACCACAGCTCTCAGAACTTTTTAAAAGCATCAATTTGATATATTGTTCATAAATTATTTATTGTTTCTAACTAACATAAAAATCTAAGACCAGTTTTTGTATAGCTAAAAAAATACAAGATAGTAATATATAAATTATGTATGGAAAATTACTCAACAATATTGAACTTGAATGTCAGTCTGCAATCTTTGCGAGAAGAGGAAAAAATCCTGAGCCCATTATATAATATATGAATGTGAATAATATTGACACTGTGTTTTCTACTCATTTGCAGGTCAACACATAGATGAATGCATTAATGAATCCAACAAATACAAGATAATTATGGCCTACGGCCAGCAAGACTGATACAAAATTTAAATGTAATGATAGATCTTTTCAATAGCACTTTACATAGTAGAAAATATGCAAGTAAATATTGATTTGGAGGAACATAGCAACTCTTCTATTAAAAAATGTAGCTGGACTCTCTCCCTTCTAAAGTTAATGATCCGTATATTTTATGCTTTTAGAATTGAGGAGTTAAAACACAGTACCTCTCAAATATTACCTTTTCTTCTCCTGCATATGTTAAGTAAAAGCTGAAAGAAGGCATTTTAAAGAAGTGGATTAAATGAAGGTATGGCATTGAGAGCTCTAGTAATTGAGACAATGTGTTTTGTACAAGAAGCTGCAAAAGGGAAATTGTTAGGATCCCAGAGGAATTTGTAGCAGCAGCAAAGGTAAAAAGATAGTAGTATGCTTTTAGATATTAATTGACTTCAATAAGTCTTTTAAAATGTTATTCATACAAAAATGATCCTTAAGCATTACAGGAAACAACATGCTTTGTGAATTGATTAGTGATGAATTCCAGAAATCAGGTGAAAGGTGAAAAGCATATCTTTAGTGCTCATAGTCCATTGTCCTCAAGGCATTGATATCAGTAAAGATTGTTTCAGTGCTATACAGAAAAATGTCACTTACCACACAGGAAAAGTTTAACAGGTTAGATATTGTCCAGCTAGAAAACTTATTCTTAAAAGATTCTTCTAAGATATTCAAGAGGCAACTCCTCCAAAGGGGAGCAATATTTGTCACACTTGTATTTCCATACATGATGCCTATTCAATTAATTAATTAATACTATTTAATGATCATTTGATGATTGAGAATAAAATGAGAAAATTCTTGGAATGGAAAAGTTGAAAAATGCCTCAGTCATTCTACACAAAGGAGCTATCCAATGGACAGCCTACATCCAATGGGCAATGCTTGATAGAGTGAGTCATCAGAAAAATTTAAAAAATTAAATTAAAACACTATAAGATCTGGATGCCTATCCTTCTCAATAGATAGAGCTAGACGAAATTCACACATATGCTCCTGGTGGTAGTGAGCACACAATTGGTGATTCAGTGTTTTTTTTTTTTTTTTTTTTTTTTTTTTTGTTGTTGTTGTTGTTGTTCAGAGATAGGGTCTCACTCTGGCTCAGGCTGACCTGGAATTACCTATGTAGTCTCAGGGTGACCTTGAACTCTTGGCAATCCTCCTACCTCTGCCTACCAAGTGCTGGGATTAAAGGCATGCTCCACCATTCCCAGCTTCAGGTTTTTTAAAATATCTCATTTTTTTCTTTATTAGTTCTGTACATAATCAGTGTATGAACAGTACATGTTTGTATCATCCTTATGTTCATCCCTGTCTGCCCCTCTGCAGAGACCCTCCTCATTGGGGATGCTGGTTATTCTCATGGGAATTGTGGGTCCTGCATTGTGTGGGTAGCCATCAGTTATGGGGAAGAGGAAATGTCTCTGTGCATAATGTCCCAACTTGTGGTCCTCACAATCTTTCTGCCCCCTCTTCTGCAAATTTCCCTGAGCCATGTTGGGTTCCTTTTAGGTCTACTTCAGTGATGAGGTCTTGGGAGCCTCTGTGAATCTGGATCGCTGGTATGGTGGGAGTTCAGTGTTCTCTCTGTTTACTTCCCTCACCCTTGTGCTGATACCAGGATCACCAAGAAAGCATCACTCTTGCTCATTTCCCCAATTACTCTGTGGTTTCAGCTGGGTCCCTGGTGAAGTACAATGGCTTGATTCTTTTCTCAGGTTCTGCATTGACCTGAAAAAGAGAAACAGATTCTCCAAAGGAGAGTGAAGTCAGCACCCAATAAATGGGATGCCACTATTAGTTTAAAGAAAATTTAATTGGTTTAGGCCCTCTTTTTTTAAGATTTTTTTCTTCTGATTTTTTTTATTAATTAGTTTTGTATTCAGAAAATACAGTCAGTTTGGTACCATTATTAGGCTCATCTGTGACTTACCCCCTCCCCTTGGCCCATCCTTGTTGAGGTATATGGGTCATGCATTGTGGAGTTAGCCCTCAGTTATTGGTAGGATAAATGTCTCTGCATATCATGACCCAACATGTGGCTCTGACATACCTTCTGCCCCCTCTTCCACAAAATTTCCCTGAGCCATGTTGGGTTCATTTTTGGTCTACTTCAGTGATGAGGTGTTGGGGGCCTCTGGGGCTCTGGCTCTCTGATTTGGTGGGAATTGATTTTTCTCTGTGTTGATCTCCTTCACCCTTGTAGTCGTATCCGGTTCACTAGGAAAGCAGCACCCTTGCTTGTTTCTCCAATTTTTCTTAGTTTTAGCAGGGGCCCTTTTGAGGTATGATGGGGTGGCTATCTCCTTAGGATCTACATTTATCTGAAAAAGAGAAGCAGATTCTCCAATGGAGAGTAAGTTAGCACCAGGACATATGAGATAACCCTTACTATTTTTTTATAGAGAATTTAATAGGTGTAGGCCCTCTTGTAGCCCGTAATTAATGGTAGCTTGATAATGGAGAGTGGGCTTATGTTTGGGTATGGTTCTAACTTGTTTCACAGCTCCAGCTATGGATCTCGTACCCCTTGGGGATAAGTTAGCCAAATCAAGAGCAGTTGATTCCCCACCATGGCTGTGTGCCACTATTGCACTTGTGTGGGTATCACAACAGGTTATTTGCTACTAAGTAGGTTAGATGCTTGAACAGATATTGGTCATTTTCCCCCAGTTGCCCATGTGGCACCTTCTGGCACTAGACGTGCTGATCTGGGGACTGACTCTCTTCCAGCTTCCAGCCATAGGTGTAGGCCCTCTTGTAGCACAAGATTGCTGGGAGCTTGATATTGGAGAACAAACTTGTTTTCTGGATATGATGCTGACTTGTTTTCAAGTTCCAGCTATGGTTTCCTTTCCTCTGAGTGGATCTGCTAGCCAATCCAAGAGCAGTTGGTTACCCACCATGGCTGTGTGCCACAATTGTACTTGGGTGAGTGAGCATCATGCCAGGTTGTTTGCTGCTGAGTAGCTTAGACCTTGTGTTGCTTGGACAGATGTTGGCTATTTCCCCCCAGTAGCTCATGTAGCACCTTCTGTCCCTAGATGAGCTGTCTCAGACTGGCTCTCTTCCAGATTCCAGCCAGATCTCTCCATGTTCCATACTGACAGCGTATGGTGTCTTTGGCAGTAGGGTCTTACCATTGACCCTTGTTGGGTCATCAAGTTCTTTGACAGAAGTCTGTGTTCTTTTGGGAAAACTTGTAGGTTTCTCTGATCAACAGCTTACTGTGGATGTTAACCACATCCTGGTACTGGGAGTTATAGGCCAGTGCCAGGAGTCAAGGAGGAAGAAAAACATAGGTAATATAAAAACAAAGAGAGAGAGAAAAATGAAAACAGGAGAAAATTAAGATTGGTCTTCATCATACCCTCTCCAGGACCCTGGGATCCAGGTGTTCCCTCTAAGGACCTAATGAAGGTTCAACATTTTAGTCTATCTTTCAGGATATAGGATTTTAAGAAAATCAGAAAATGATGTGAAAACTGATCTCAACAGAAGGATGGATTCTATACATAAAAATGCAATATAAAATACAAACCAAATTGAACAAGTCCAAAACTCTATAGGAGCTCTCAGGAACAGTAAGTCACATGGAGGATAGAAACTCCAAACTGAAAGACAAGACAGAAGAAACTGTTCATGAGTCCAAATTTGAATAAGTTCAAAAATTTTTGTGAGCAGTACATGAGAAAATTCTGGGATACCCTTAAACATCCTAAGATTTGGATCATGGGAATACCAAAAGGGGAAGAAATTCAGATCAAAGGAATGGAGAACTTACTCAACAAAATTATTGAAGAAAACTCCCACTTTCTCAAAAAAGAAAGTCCTGTCAAGTTACAAGAAGCTAACAGAACTCCAAACAGACTGGACCAAAGGAGAAATTCTCCAAGACATATTATCTTTAAGACTATAAACATCAATAGTAAAGAGAGAGTCCTAACAGCAGGTAGGGAGAAACAATACAGTACATACAAAGGTAACCCATTCAGAATTATTTCAGACTTCTCAATGGGAACCATGAAAGCCATAAGGCCTGGAAAGGAACACTGCAATATCTAAGAACCTGTGGCTTCCAACTCAAACTTCTCTACCCAGCAAAAGTATCCCTCATAATAGATAGTGAAAGAAAAACTTTCCATAATAAAAGTCAGCTCTATAGCTATATGATCACAAAGCCAAACCTGCAGAGAGTTCTTCAGGAGATTCTCCACACAGAAGAGTGAAAAAACCAACATCAAGTGCCTATAAGAAACAGATCACAATGACAAAACTCAGAGTAGGAGAAAAAGTCTACAAAGCCCAAGAAAACAGCAAACCATATAAACCATCACAACATGGCAGGAATTGAATCAAATCTCAGAGTTATTACCTGAAACATTGATGGCCTTAACTCAACCAAGAGATATTAGCTAACAGGGTGGATCAGAAAATTAGATCCCTTAATCTTCTGTCTTCAAGTAATCTACCTCACCACTAAAGACAGAGACCTCCTCAAGGTGAAAGGGTGGAAAATTATATTCTAAGCAAATGGAGATAAGAAACAGACAGGCATTGCTATACTAATATCAAATAAAATAGACTTCAGACCAAAAGCAATCAAAATAAACAAACAGGCCACTTCTTGCTTATCAAGGGAATCAATCTAACTAGAGGATATCACATCATTAATCTTTATGTACCGCACAAAGGTTCACCTCAACTCATAAAACAAAACCTACTTGACAACAAAATAGAAGGAAACACCAATACCATAGTAATTGGGGACTTCAATACTCCACTATCAGCGATAGATAATCCAAACAGAAAACTAACAAGGAAGTAAGAGAGCTCAACAACACCATAGATCAATTAGACTTGACAGTCATTTATAGAACATTCTACCCCAAATCTACAGAATATACATTCTTTTTAAAAATTTTTTATTGTTGTTCATTTTTATTTATTTATTTGAAAGCAACAGACAGAGAGAGAAAGAGGGAGATAGAGAGAGAGTGAGTGAGAGAGAGAGAATGGGCACGCCAGGGCCTCTAGCCACTGCAAACGAACTTCAGATGCATGCACCCGTTTGTGCATCTGGCTAACATGGGTCCTGGGGAATCGGGCCTTGAACTGTGGTCCTTAGGCTTCACAGGCAAGCACTTAACTGCTAATCCATCTCTCCAAAACAGAATACACATTCTTTTCAGCAGCCCATGGAACCTTCTCTAAAATATATCATATACTGGGCCATAAAACCTGCCTCCATACATTTAGGAAAATCGACATAATTTCTGCATGATATCATTTCACAATGCTGTAATGCAAGAAATGAACAAGAGATGTGCCGGGAATCCCACCAGACATTGGAAACAGAACATCACACTTTTAAACAATAAATTGGCAATGAATTAAATAAAAAAAAGAAATTGTGCCGGGCGTGGTGGCGCACGCCTTTAATCCCAGCACTCGGGAGGCAGAGGTAGGAGGATTGCCATGAGTTCAAGGGCACCCTGAGATGACAGAGTTAATTCCAGGTCAGCCTGGACCAGAGTGAGACCCTCTCTCGAAAAACCAAAAAAAAAAAAAAAAAAAAAAAAGAAAAGAAAAGAAAAGAAAAACAAAGAAATTGTAAAATTCCTAGAAGTGAATAACAATGAGATCACAACATACCAAAACTTATGGGGCACAATACAGGCAGTACTTAGGGGAAAATTCATATTACTAAATGCATATATAACAAAGCCAGAGAGATCCCAAATTAATAACCTAACCATCTACTTAAAGGCATTGGAAAAAACAAGAAGAATCCAACCCAAAAAAATCCAGACAGAGAAATAATCAAGATGAGAGCAGAAATTAATGAATTGGAAACTAAGAAAACAATTAAGAAAATTGATGAAACAAACAAAGAACTGGTTGTAAAAAATAATAAACAAGATTGATAAACCCCTGGCCAATTTTAGCAAGAGAAAAAAAAAAAGAGATGCTTCAAATTAACCAAATTAGAAATGAATAAGGAGATATCACAACAGATGTAAGTGAAATTGGAAGAATCATCAGGACTTACTTCAAAAACCTCTACTCCACAAAATTGGATTATATAGAGGAAATTGGTGAATTCAGTGTTTGAAATGCTAACCTAACATATGAATACCTTATGACCAAGCAACTCAACTTTAGGCTACAAAGCTAAGAGAAACGAGTAAGTCCTGTGCAGACATATGTAAGGCTATTCATGAAGCATAATAGCTCTGCAGAATGTTGTCAATAGTTTAATAGTAGATAAAGATCTTCTATATTTTAGAATGGACTCTAATACAGCCAGGAAGCAGAATAGGCTTGTGCTTAAAGCAATCAACAGAGAACACAAAGTCCTTCGTGGTTATATGACTTCATGGTAAAAGGTGGAAAGCAACCTAAACTAATTCAGTCACAGGAGGCAGAATATCAGCCCCACTTCTTAGGTTTGGGCAGTACTTGGTTGTAGATATTGGAGAAGCTGTCTGACATGTGCACCATAGCTTTGACATCAAGTAAGCATGAATTGTTTGGTAGGAACACTTATTAAAATGCTAACAAGGGCTAGGAAGATGGCTTAGTGGTTAAGATGCTTGCCTGTGGAAGACCCATGTCTGATGCTCCAGATCCCACCTTAGCCAGATGCACAAGGCCAAGACAAGCGCATGGTCCCACACACCCACTAGGCGATGCAGGCATCTGGAGTTGGATTGCGGTGCTGGAGGCCTGGCACTCCAGATCTCTCTCTCTCCCTTTCTCTCAAAAACTAAATATATAAATGAATAAAATATTTAAAGAAAATGCTAACAACCTGCTAACTTCACAGAGATAATCAATAATCATATTATGCATATAGTATTGTCTCATTTAAACTTTAACAAAACTACATTAGATAAAACAATAATATCATGATCATGTATCTGCACTATCAAAAATTTGACTAAATATTATGGCCAATACACATTGTTTATTAATTTGCTGTCTCAATATCCAGCATTCAATTTTTTTTTCTAGTTTTTTTCGAGGTAGGGTCTCACTCTGGCCCAGGCTGACCTGGAATTAACTATGTAGTCTCAGGGAGGCCTTGAACTCATGGCGTTCCTCCTACCTCTGCCTCCCAAGTGCTGGGATTAAAGGCGTGCGCCACCATGCCCAGCTAAATATTTTTATCATATATTATAATATTGCAACTCAAAATTGAGAGAATTAGTGAAACTTTACTACCATAATTTTTCTTTGCATTGCATTTCACACAACATATATTATATATATGTAAATTATATGTATGTAGTATATATCTATAACTATCATCTATCTATCTATCTATCTATCTATCTATCTATCTATCTATCTATCTATCTATCTATGGTTGTCAGTGTGTTACAAACATTGTAACACAAACGCATCAGGTTCCTTCCTATTTTGCATGAATAAACAATATTTTAATGGAAGTCAGTGATATAATTTTGACTCAGTTTATTATTTTATAAAGTGATTTGGAATCTTAATAAAAGGAAAAATTCTGTCAGCTGCTAATTCTGTCATGCACACTTACTTAAATAATTATAGATTTTTTAAAATGATGCACTTCTTTATAAGGAATGGTTATAATCAAGTTCTCATTGCTGGGACAAACACCAAACTGGAATCAGCTTATAGATGGGAGGTTTTAGTTCCACTTATGATTTTGAGGGAAAGATTTATTATCATCATTATTGTATTATTCTTAAGAATATTTGTATATTATGTTATTATCACACTGATAATAATGCATTTCTGAGTATTTACTATGGGCTGTGCACCACAGGGAAAATATTTCATCCATTTACTTCATTTAAAATTCCTAGGGCTGTTGAGATTGCTTAGTGGTTAAGCACTTGCCTGTGAAGCCTAAGGACCCTGGTTTGAGGCTTGATTCTGCAGGACCCTCGTTAGCCAGAGGCACAAGGGGGCACACACATATGGAGCTCGTTTATGGTGGCAGGAGGCCCTGGCATGCCCATTCTCTCTCTCTGCCCCTCTCTCTCTCTGCCTGTAGCTCTCAAATAAATAAAAATAAACAAACAAAAAATTTCTAATGCCCTATGAGGCAATTTGCTGTTATTTTGTTATGCTTACAAAAACAAAGCAGGGTGGCAAGGAAGATGAGGCACTTGAGAAACTCATACACATGGGAGATGCATTGCCAAGGTCTATGAGGCTCACCTGTGGTGGACTGGTTCTTAGTGTGTCAGTACCATTAACTTGCATGAATTCAAGTAGTTGAAGATCAATGGGAGCCTGTCCACCAAGGTCTCCTAACTGACTTGATGGTCTCCATTTTACTTCGTACAGTCACGTGTACTATCATGTCAATAATGCTCTCAGGGGTTTGCCTGTCCCCTTTTTGTTTTTGATACCAAAGCCTCCCCTTTCCTCTAATTGTAGTAGAGGCAGAATGCTTCTCCCTCAAGAGTTTGTCTCTCCAAGATTCTCTGGGTCACCTCCTCCTTTGTCATCTTTCACTGTGGCAGATGCTGGGGAGCTGGCTCTTATGTTTAAAGAAGTAATTGGTGCACCTGGCTGAAGAGAGGGCTGTGGCATGGACTGATGGTTCATTTCACTTCTGCAGCTTACCCTAATGCTGAAACTAGCTGTTTCTCTGCAGCAACATACATCAGCTCTTAGCAAATGGCATCACCATTTAAGAAGTATTCATTTCTTAAGGTTTCAAAATGATTTCACACGCTGAAGGCATTGCATACTGAAGAACAAGTTGGCCAATGGTCTGTTTACACATTAGACATGAGGCATATGTCTGGGGTTGGCAGCCGCCTCACTGGACTCTCTATAGCAGTGTGCTTATAGGAGGCACAGACGCAGAAAAGGCCAGTGGGGTTTGCCATTGTTGTCATTCTCCCGCCAAAGCAGTGCACATGGAAAACAATGCTTTGTAAAAAAGTAAAATGATTATCAACTTGGTTACATCCCATCACAGTGCCAGTAATTGTCTGGTAAGATGATATTCCATTTTCAAACTGGAGACAATTACACCATTATTAAATCTATCCTTTCAACCTTATTTTTTCATATTTCCCAGCTTTTCTTTATCTGCCCAGATGATTCATAATATCCTTAAATGGAAAAGTGTGTGATTTTGCATCTACCACAGTTCAATTTGGTTCTAGCTGCTAACTCAGACTTACGGAGACAGCATTTGTAGCGATGTCCTTCGTTAGCTTATCAGACCCATCACCTGTCCCTGTGTGACACTTACTATAGTAAGTGCAGCAGCAGCTCTGTCTACACCTGGTGTTTTGCCTGTCAGCATTTTCTTTGCTTCCTTACTGGATATCAGAACATCATTGCAAGTGATAACCCAGACACAGTCTATACTGTGGTGTGATATTTCCCAGTGCAGACATAATAGAAAATCTGGGGTGAATTAGTAACAGAAATCTTGGCACTGAAGCATGTATATTGGATGGAAGTTTCCTTTTTTGTTTTTTCTCCCTTGGTTTCTTAATGGGGTTGTATTCTGGCTTAGAATTATAAACCCTAGTGGTGGCTGCAAGTCAAGGAGAAGGCAAACAAGAAGAGGAAAGGAATGCCATTTCAATAAACCCAGGGAGTAGCTACCATTGAGCAGGTCAGTGTAGGGAAGTTTCAGCCATGTGATGGTCATACAAGTTTGTCTCAAATGAAAAGCACAAAGACCACAGAGAAAACACAAGGGCAAAAGACTCATTTCTGGAAAATCATGGGCCTGACAGAGACAAAGGAACTCCATGGCTGGGTGATAGAGCCTAGTTACTAAGAAAGACTATAAGGTAAGTCATGTCAGCATGACACCTGATAGCCTCCAACTGCTGGCTGCATCTCCTCAAGTAGAAATCAGTACTGGCATCCAAATGGGGCAGGTCTAATCTAGATACCGTGAGTTTAGCTGCTATGTAGCTAAGAAACTGAACATATAGGTCATGCATAGTGGGAACTATAGTCTTTATATTTTACTCAGCAGTTTCCCACCAGGAATAGATGGTAAGATCCTACTGCTGAAGACTCCACATACTTGGACTGCAAGATCACTGAGAAATAGTGGCATGTCTGTTATGGGGGAAACCAACCACTCTCTACAACCAGGTTAGTCATGAGTCCTAGAGGTGTAACATCTGCTGCTGTCTAGCTAAATGTATATATACCGTTCACCAAACTGCCCAGTTAGCACTTCTCTTAATGTTCATACCCATATATTAATGCTATTCTCACTTTGGTTAGAGAACCTTCTTTTTCAGATGGCAGTGACCTTGGGATGACTCAGGAGGCACCATGGTGCTGAGAAGTAACAGAGGAGTGCTCAGCACTGAAATATCTTTATCACATCTTCAAAGGCTCAGGGTCCATTGTGGAAGAGGTGGCAGAAAGAATGTAAGAGTCAAAGGAAGGGCAGGACTCCTTACAACGTGCTCCTCCAGACACAAAATGTCCTGGATATCCATGACCTCACAGTGCCTGACATTACCTACACAAGACCATCATAATAGGAGGAAAAGATAATGGCATCAAAATAAAAGAGAGACTTTTTGAGAGGAGGAGGGGATATGATGGAGAGTGGAATTTCAAAGAGGAAATGGTGGGGGGAGGTAGAGAGGGAATTACCATGGGTTATTTTCTACAATTATGGAAGTTTTCAATTAAGAAAATATTTTTGAACAGTGTAGCAAATTTCAGGGCAGAAAAAAAATGTCTTATAGTAAAATGAAATTAAAATTTTCCTATAGTTTTATTGTTAACATCAGGTATTTGACTAAATTAAAAGCTATGTTATTGTTTCTTGCCTGACTGCCCTTTAAATATTAAATATCCACAGGCCCACACATTAAAGATTTGGGCCCTGGCTCAAGATGTAGAACAATAGGACATGGAAGACATGCAGCCTTTGAGAGGAAGTTAGGTCCTGGTGGTAGGCCTGCAAAGGGATTTTTTTCTTTTCCTCTTTTCCTTTCTTCTAGCACACTCGCCAGAGTTAATCTGACTTTTTCTGACACAAACGCTGCCATGCTCTTCTGCCTCTAATGCCAAGGAACAACTCCAGATAACCATGGGAAGTCCAAACTGGGGGCCATAAGACACACTTCTTCTTGCTAGCATTAGTTAGTTCAGGTGACTTTAGAAAAAAAAATAAAAAAATAAACCTCACTTCATCTTTGCTAAGACACACTTAACTTGCACCCTTTATGATCAGAGTCAAATAATTATGACTTTGGTATCTCAGTTTTAACCTTTACTCATAAATACTCATTTCACATTGCAATTTTACAAGAGAGATAACCTCATACATAAATATTATAGCATTTCAGTTCTACATAATAGCTGCAGGTATAATTATAGTATTTTGCTTGAACCAACGTTTATGGGACCTTTGCTCCATAATCTGGGTTTTATCCATAAATCCAGTTTTACTCTTTCAAGTTTAAAATTTCATTTTTGTTCATCTGTGGTGGAAGAGAGAAAAAGAGACACGGAGAGAGAGATAGAAAGAGAGAGAATTAGAATGGATGTGTCAAGACCTCTTGTTGCTGCACACAAACTCCAAATTTAAGTGCAATTTGTGTACCTGGATTTATGTAGGTTCTAGGAAATCAATTCCTTGCCAAGAGGCTTTGCAAGCAAGTTCCTTTAACCCTTATGATCCCTAGTCCACTTGCAATTTTTTAACAATAACAACAAAAAGAATGAATATCTATCTCTTACATTTTTCTTCCTTTTCCTTCTTCAATTCTTATCTCTGTTTCTATCTCTCTCCTTTCTTTTATTGATAAAGTTCTCATTATGTAATGTAGGGTGGCCTGAAAATCACCATGTAGCACAGACTGGCCTTGAACTCTGAACCCTGGGAATCCAGATCTACACTGACTCAGGCAGCTATGTTTACTAAGCAACTTGAAATGCTGATTTTACAACATGTGTCCAGCTTCCTGTCTGAAAGAGTACAACAACTGATTAATTACTGTGATTAATTTTAGCACTTAATTATATCAGTAACCATAATGTAATTGTTGCTTTATCGTTCCTATTTATTGTGTAATGGCTGAGAATCCTGTAACAGGTGCAATGTTTCATATTTATGTTACAAGTTTAATTAAATGGCAGATCTTCACCTCCCAATTTCACTAAATTAAACAAACAAGAATGCAACCTTATGCAAGGGAGTCAAAATTGTAGGTGTGATGAGCTGCACTCTAAAGCTCATTGCCACTTCCAATTAATTTCTAAATTAGACCAAATTGTTTGAAAACTATTAGAAATTTAATAAATGATTATGTCCTAACTGGAAAAAATTATATTCTGAAGAACATTTACTGAATAGATATTCTTATTTAGTTGTCTACATCAGCAACTTATAATCAAGTTATATTTATCATCAGAAGTTTTATCTATGCCAGAAAGATGAATATTGCAAAACTGAATTTTATACAAAAATGTTATCTCACTTTAGTATTTGCTTGGATTCTAAATCAGGGCATATACAAATTTAAATAATTTTGTGATTTTTAAAATTACATATTAAACATGTATCTATCAAGTGTGCCAGTTTTTGAAGGAAGGCAAATAATCATAAATTCTCAAAAAATATTTCAATAACCTCCAGAACACAGAGTTACTAGGAGAGAAAGGTGTGTCTCAAGTAACTAAGAATACCGGTGAAGTGTCCGTGGTCAGGTTGCCAAGCAGGCTGTTGTCACATAAAGACAAATAAAAGTGAGCATGTCTTCCTGCAGTGGAAACCTCTTCAATATTTCTCCAGGAGGCTCTAAAAGACTCAAGAAGAAGCAAGTTGATTTATCCTGTTATTTTTGCTATGGGTTCATCTGATTCAAATGCCCTATTCACACAGCCATGCTCAGACATTTCACCAAAAGATGCATACTTATTCTCTCTACTTTACAAATAAGGAAATATAACACATATTCGAGGTGTTTGGAAGCCATGTTGACTACTAACCCTGTGTTTCTAACCTTCCTCTAATGACCTTGAGAAATGAGTGGGCTCCATGCCCTCATCATATTCAATGATGACCTGAGACAATTTTACTGAATTCACCAAGCATCTCATCAGTCCAAACTCAACCAAGTACCATGTCTGTAGTAACGAAAGTTTCAATAGTCATGTTGCAACATTTTATAAAGCACAAACAGATATTGTTGCTGAAAATAAGTTATACCAATAACATCCCAAACACATAGGCTTTCACTTCATACCAAGTTGCAGGTGTACATAGTATGTGATCTCCTCCAGCCAAAGTTTTGAGCATGAAATAAGTAATCTCATTGTCAGACAGCTGCAAGGAGGTGTTGTATGTGTCCTGAAGCTCTGAGACAGGAAGTCACTTGACACTCTCTGACTTTGTCAAGGTCAGTAATTTCAGGACTGTTTTCAAAGGGAAGAAAAGTCATTGCTTGAGGTTGTGGCTCTCATACTTTAGTGGACAAGCAGAATGTCTCATGTCCACATTTCATGTTTTTAAATGTTCTATTAATTTACTTTTTGAGAGCAAGTGTGTGTGTGTGTGTGTGTGTGTGTGTGTGTGTGTGTGTGTGTGAGAGAGAGAGAGAGAGAGAGAGAGAGAGAGAGAGAAAAGATGGGGGAAGGAAGGGTGTGCTTGGGCCTCCAGTCACTGCAAATGAGTTACCCCTTGTGCATTTGGCTTACATGGGTCCTGTGGAAATTGAATCAAGGTCTTTTGGCTTTTCAGGCAAACAGCTGAACTGCTCAACCATCTCTCCAGCCCATCACATCCACAAAATCATCAAGTTTCTTGTGCAACAAGTGTGGAATGGAGCCTAAAACTGCACTGTGAACAGTTTTCTAATCATCCCTCTCAAATTGTATTTCACTGTTGGGATCACACTTTGAGAACCTTTTGCTTAAGGAATCTAAACTTAATGCTATTTTAGAACTTAGGGTATAAGAGGGAAAACTACTCAGTCAAGTGAATAATCCCTCATCCATTAGCAAAGGGCAGAGAGGAAAAAAACTTTTGGGCAGCACATGATTATTGATTTGTTCCTTATGGCTAGTTTTCCTCCTGCAATGATTTACTTTTGTCTTTCCAAATAGTATGAACAGTGTCATATCACTACAAATTGAATATGAATCACCCTAATAAAAGTCATTCCATGTTTTAAATTGGTTTTTTAAGAGGCAAATTTCTAGTAAGTTCTCTGTATAGATTACAATTTGTTTTAATAGAAAAAAATCAATATTAACTTTCTTAAGTGGTATAATTTTAAGCAAAGAAAAAAATTATACAACCTGAAACATGACCACATTCATTTATTTTTCACAAAATACCTGTTAGGATCAGCAGGAATTTTAACCTGACTTTAATTCTATCATTGATTTGACAGAGGTTCCTGTGGCTACAAACCTGGTTCCTGTGTTGTGTTCACAATCATCACAGTGATCAACAGAACACCTGTCAGGGAGTAAAAGAATGCATGTATAGGAGAAAACGCGTGTCATATAATGCCTTACAGTCTATAACCTTGGTGTACTGTTTTTGTTTTATTTTCCTTTATTTTTCTCCATCTTTCCTCTTTCTCTCAATATTGTGATGTCTTCTTTTCTAAAACAAAAAGATTGACAGATGTAGTATAACATACCACCAGAAGGGTGTGTTGGTTGTTATTTATTTTTTTTTTAATTATCTGCTTTTCTCATTTTCCCCTTTTCTATATTAAGATTCTGTTTTTATCCCAGCATTTCTTAGTGGCCAACAGCTGGCAATGATGACAATGACAGATGTGATGCTTCTTGGACATTCTTGATTAGAACACCCAATCAGCCAAGGCAATTAGCATTGTCCTTTGATGTGCATGTGTACATGTGCATGCATACTCCTTACCTGTAGTACATTTCCTTAGGCAACTGGCTCAAGGTGATCAGAATAGCAGAAATTACTTATTGCTATATTTACGACTTAAAGTTAAATTTATTTATGCATGTGTGTTTGTGTGCTTTCATATAATTCACCCTTCGTTGTTTACACTAATCATCACCAATTTTTCCTTAAACTGCTTCTTCAAAAGAATTACAGTCTTTAGATTAAAGTATTTCACTCAATAAATAAAGGAGTTACAAGTTTTTGCACATGTTCTCCTTTTATTGTTTATTCTAGTAACCTTATTTCTTGATGTGAAAAATAATGTGTGGAAGATAGTGTTAGCGTAATACTAGGGAGAGACAGAGAGATGAGACAGAGATAATTTACCCAGAGTTTCCAGGTCCTTCTCGATGTCAATAAAATACAATGGTGAGAGACAGGATCTGGAAAAGAGGAGAAATCCATACCCAAGAGGTGAGTGATGCTGTTCTCAGGTGATTGTCACCTTCCTGGATTTGAGGAAGCATTTGTAATGGATCATGTTGATATAGCAGAGGATTATTCCTGCTCCCAGAGGGTCTGTTCTACACTTGGGCTTTTCTTTTTTTCTTAATTGCTTTTCTCCTTTAATGCTTTCCTTGCTTTGTATATTATATTAATATGTCTTATGATCAGAAAAATGTTAACTGTTTAAAGGAGTATATAGTTAATTGTGAAATGACTAATTTAAACTAAAAATTCATCAAAAGAAATTAACTCTGTATTGTCTGCTTCCAATATGCTCTGACCTTCATTTCATTTTGGAAATATTGATAGACTATTCTCAGTACACATGTGGAGAATTTTGGGAGTTAACTTTGTAAAAACTATGGTGGTTGTCCAAAGTAACAGTATGGGCATTGCATGTCACTGGAAATGGCTAGCCCATTTGGACATGAAATGCCTGAGGTTCTTGGTTTTCCTTAGTTTTATCTATTGCAACTCAGGAGAAGTCTTATCCTAGAAACAAGGATAAGAGAACGTCATAGTGACCAATGTTTTAAATATATGATAGCAAAAGTAATTGCATCCATACATAACTTTTTCAATGCTCAAACTGGGATTAAAAACAAAAACACATTGAAGCCATCTAAAAAGCAGGTAAAGAAGTGATGTAAGGCAAAACCCCCAAGCATTATTTTCAAAGAAATCTGCTTGCAGTGGCTAAAGGGGCCATTGATCAGTGACAGAGCCATTGTGAAAACCAGAGTTCAGGACAGGAGGGGCTGGTTTGGGCTGAGAAACATCCACAATACAGAGATGATCTCAAGGCTGTTGAGTGAATTTTAGATAGAAATCATGCATTTCACATAGCCTGCTGACATTCTATGTGTTGGAAAATGTCCTAGATCTTGAGTCCTGTGATGAGTAGATGACAGCTCTGTGGATAAAGCACTTACCATGAAAGCATGTTCTTCAGAGACCAGAATTCCAAGACCCACTAATTGCGGGATGCCATGCACGGGGTCGGCAATCCCATATTCAAGGACAGCAGAGACAAAGCGTCTGCCCGCTGACCAAAGCAATGAGACTAAGGATGAAAGACCAAGCTTCAAATTAGGTGTGAAGCCTGAAAACTGATCTCTGACCCCCACATGTGCACACACACACAAAAAACACTCACCAAAATACAGAAAGAAGGAAGAAGGATAGAAAAAGAAGGAAGGAAGGAAGGAAGGAAGGAAGGAAGGAAGGAAGGAAGGAAGGAAGGAAGGAAGGAAGGAAGGAAGATGAAGACAACTTGACCCAGGGAAAAAAAAAGTTCCACAATTAGAAATGCAGCAAGAAATTAAGTGGAGGATAAGGATAGACATTGAGTTTCCAAAATTCAGGACTCCTTCACTAGAGAAACAATGTGCAGACCAGCAGAGCCACAGAGTCAGGGCGAAGTCATAGGTGCCCTTGTTCATGTCTCAAACCTCACAGGATTCCCTAAGTATAAGCCAAAAGGGGATGTTTGGTTATACACACTTAGCTCAAAAGGCAAGGTTATTGTACAAATGTTGTTTATCATGAAAGAAATAAGAAAGCCATCTAGAAAACCAAGAAAAACATTGTAAGAGTAGAGAAATGGTCTGAAACAAGGGTGGGAATAAAAGAATGTATTGCAACATTGGAATATAGTCTCTACTCTCTAAGAAGGCAGGGATGCCTTAAATGCTAAATATTGGAACCAGTTGTATGCACAGACAGTTGTCTTTATGGGATATTGTAGAAATTTTACAAAATGATTTCTATAAAACCTACATAATGTAGATTTCTCCCAGTGCAACAGTTAAGTGTTCCAAAGAGCCTGTGCACGTTGAGAAGCATACAGGCAAGACTGAAAGACCTCTTCCTGTCTGCCTCTAATTTCCATAGATGTACCATTGCCTGTGTTAGAATGCAAGAGCATTACTGATTTACCTTTGAAATTTAATTTGCATTGGAAATGTCACTGGGTTGGAGAATGTGACTTAGATGCCATGTGACTCAGGTTTAGAAAGTTTTCTAGTATTTTCATTTCTATCCTTTCTTTTAAAAAAAAACTAATTTATTTGCAAGTAGAGTGAGATAGAGAGAAGAGGGACAGAGAGAATGGACACACCAGGGCCTACAGCCATTGCAAATGAACTCTAGACACATGCACCACTTAAGGCATCTGGCTTTATGTGGGCGCTGGGGAATTGAGCAAGGGTTTTTAGCCTTTTCGGGTAAGTGCCTTAACTGCTGAGCCATCTTTTAGATCTGTATCCATTTTCTAAAGTTTAGGATGCATGAATACTTTAGGCTTAAAGTAATTCAAAAACTGAAAATACCTATGAAAACATTTTTTAATTCTATTTTAAAAAATATGAATAAGTCTTTTACTCTAGAACAAAAATAAAACACAGTGAGGTGGAAAATGATTCAAAGAAATGCGTTCATGAGGAGGGAAACAAGTTATAATGGCAGGGGCCATTGGAACCCACTCTCTTTCATCCCAGAAAGGTAGAACTTTATTGTGAGAAATGCCTGTTTGCCATTCTTCCAAAGATAGAAATTTCACTAACCAAAAATGTCAGCAAAATATAATGAAGTAATAAGCCTGCACAGAGATGCACAATAACTGACATTTATTACGCTTACTATTGGTCTGAAGCCGTAAGAGCCCAGAGACAGATATTCAGTTCTGATCACGGCTGCTGTGACAAATGACTGCAAGCAAACCAATGGTGTTGTCTCCCATTTTTTTGTTGCAGAAACCCAGACTGCATCCCACTGGGGTAATTGGAGGTGTTCACAGACACATTCTTTTCTGGATACTCTAGTAAGAATCTGTGATCATATCTTTGTGGCTTCTGAGACTGCCCACATTTGTTACCTGGTTTCAACCTACCAGCCCTGGACTAGAAATGTGCTGTCCAGACTCACATATGTGATATCATCCCAATAATTCAGAGTCAAAATCTCCACTCACACACAATGTGATTACATTGGACACACACACACACACACACACACACACACACACACACCCCATATATATTCCCTTAAAATAATCTAACAACCTCAATTTTGCCTCAGTTTCATCCGTAATGTTAATTCCAAGTTGTCATGCACAGACTATAGAATTACCGGTTCTGAGGACTAAGTGAGACATAGAAGTGTTTGATGGGGAGGGTGTATTGTTCTGTCTGGCATACAAAATGTTCCCACATTTAATGAATCAGTAACACATACAGCAAGATGTGGTAGATATCCTCCTTCGTGACCATTGAGAGCCACATAAGAACTGAGCAGTGCAGTCATGGTTTACAATAACAATACAAAACAAAAGAAGGTTACAGATTTCTTAATTTGTAGCTTAATATTACTGTAATCTTGTGACAGTATTTCACTATGTAATTTAAGGCAAGAGCACAGACAGGTAGGAGATAATGATAGGAAATAAACCCGTGAAACAAGGCAAAGATGCTTAAATGTCTTGGAGTACTTGATGGGAAGATTGCATTGGGTTGGTACGTTCAGAATTGCTAGGGAGAATGTAAAAGGGGCACTTCTAAGCAATTGGTTCTTAAGCATTGCTTTTGATTAGCTCAATCAATTAAGTATTGTAAGCTGATATACTTTAGTGGAAAGAGCAAAAGAGCAAAGCTTACAGAAGCCTCTGGAACTGACATACAAAATGCCCTTGTTTGTGCTGGTTTCTAGCACAGTACAACTTCTCCAAGCACGGTGTACCTTTTTATAAAAGGAAAATAAAATCCAATTTCTAGAAATATTTTGGAATTAAATTAGAGATGGATATCTAAAGTGTCTGATGAATTTATTGTTATACAGTTAACTCCTACTGAGCAGTACCTATTATAGTAAGCTATAATCTAAACCCTATTATCGGCATTTTCATTTATTATCCATATACTAAGAAAGTTCTATAACTTACAGACAGCATTATTTTGTCCTTACATTTTCAGTTTAGATTTCATACACCCACTGTCTTCTGTAAAATAATTTTCACATCAGAGTATGTCTGTTGGCATAAAATCTCACAAAGTGTCTCAATTCTTCAGAATTATATTTATTTAACTTTATATTTTGTTTACAACCAAGGGATACAAATATTCATAGTAATATGAGAACTATTACAGTATGCATGGCTTGGCTATATTTAGACAACATAATCATATTAAATATATCTATTGCTCATGGATTTAGAAGATGATCTTAAAATAGAAGCATAGCTTTATTTCAAGTAGGAGAAGTGGAGATGGAAGACAACACAGTCCTAAAATCATCGTTGTGAACATATTTTCCTTTTTCATAGGGTAGTTGTATTTGAGCTCTTAGGTCTTCTAAGGTACAGAACATGTGAATGTTTGAACCCATGAATTTGTGGAAATTAAATTGATGTTCCCTCCATGTTCCTCAGCTCTCCAACTGTGGTCATTAGTAACTCCTTGGCACTTAAGAGGTGCATGTTGGAATTATAACTCCTCGGAGTTGGAGCTGAGGTTTATGTGTAGTTTCTGGCACCTGTGGTTGATGGGATTCTTGGCTCTACTCTACTACTGCTCTCTGGCCATCGTTTATCAGTCACCTCATTAATGCATCTAGATTAATGTGCTGTTAGAATAATCACAATTTTTGACAGTTATCCATTTATTCAATCTTCCATTCATTGAAAAAATACTACATTTTATGCTTACTTTATTTCAGTGTCTGTATTAGCACCTGCACATAGAAACTTGCACATGAGATAATACTATACCCACAACAATGATGCTTTTACTCCAGGGGGAATGGGCACGTGGCTCCATAGGAAAGAGTGCTTACTCTTCATGCTGAGTACCATATTGTCTCTCTGGCATGAGCGTACTCACCTGCTACCTCATGCCAAGAGGGCAGAAATAGAAGTGTCTCAGAGGCTTTCTAGTCAGTCAGTTTAAGAAAACATGGGGCGCCCTGGATGTCTCAGTGAGATAAGATAGAAGAGTGGGGCTGGAGAGATGGCTTAGCAGTTAAGCACTTGCCTGTGAAGCCTAAGGACCCCGGTTCGAGGCTTGGTTCCCCAGGTCCCACGTTAGCCAGATGCACAAAGGGGCGCACGCGTCTGGAGTTCGTTTGCAGAGGCTGGAAGCCCTGGCGCGCCCATTCTCTCTGTTTCCCTCTATCTGTCTTTCTCTCTGTGTCTGTTGCTCTCAAATAAAAAAATAAAAAAAAAAAAGATAGAAGAGTGATAGAGGAGAACGCATTGCACCCTTCTCTGGCTTCTAGGTGGCCCTTGAGGTGTGTGTGTCTCCACATTTGTGCATACACCATATCCACACCACACACAAACACACCAAATACAAATAAGTGTGATTCCAAAAATGATAAATTTATAATAATAGGTATGTGACCAGCTAGAGTTAGGGACTGAGAACAGGGGAGGTTGGTTGGGATTAGTATACAAGCTTAAGGACATATGTGTAAGTCAATGTCATATCAAAACCCATTAATTTATAAGAAAACTAACATATGAATTAAAAATATATGTATAACAAGCTGGGAGTGGTAATGCACATCTTTAATCCCAGCACTCACAAGGAAGATCACTGTGGGTTCAAGGCCAACCTAGGAGTAGGAGTATAGAGTGAGTTCCAGGTCAGGTCAGCTTGGGCTAAAGTGAAACCCTACCTTGAAAAAAAAATATAAAACAGAATAGAATAGAATTTGTAGCGACCATTTCACAGGGCTCAAACAAGTTCATGTTCATCTGTGTACCATAAGCCAGTCCTAAATCTTTTACCCAGATATACTGACACAGTGTTTGTAAATATCTTAAGGAATTATTGAATGTGATAATGCCATTCCCCTCATATGTATTAGCTACTGCAGACAACTAGCTCATCCCATCAGGGTACGGGGATAGTCTGAGGGAAAGTGTTCTGCTTCCCCAGTGGTCATATGATCTGCGGCTCAAAGTGCAAATCCCTTCCTAGGAAGGACAGGTGGAAAGGTCAAGACAAAGAAATGAGGTAACCTGGGGCTGATTGGTCAGGGAGTTCACACTAAGGAGTGAAAGGTTGTTGTTAAAAGCCCCACAATCCTTATGACTGCAGACCTCCCTCTGCATACCCATAAGGCAAGAGAATTCACGACCCATGAAACTTCCTGAGGTCCTCATGGTGGCCTGAGGTCCTAGTGGCTGTCCCTGTTGAGGAGATAAAGGACCGAGAAGGATGAGCACATGGGCAAGATACAGCACTGTACGATGTGGTTCTAAAACTCCAGGTTGGAATTTAAAATCAAATTTCATTAGAAATGTTATTTTGCACATTTATTGTTATTTGGGGCTTGTCATAAAATAATTCTTATGTTAATAACCTTATACAACTATGTATAAACATATCTATCATACATGTCTGCAATCTTTTTTTTTTTTCTCATTGACCTCCTTGAAAGTGTGAAAAATAACGACGAATAAATCTTGGGAACAACCCAAAGGCTATAATATTATTTGTATGGCAAAAAGTGTTTTAAGTTCCAAATAAACCATTAATCAATGTTCTCAATATCAATCTATCTCTTAAGTTGGAAACTACACTAGAATGGGGCTATGCAATTGAATTCTAAGAAGTAAAAGAAGCACTTGAAAACATGATTCACCACAAAGCTTAAACAAACACTGTGCTGCCCTCCATGGAAGAAACCAGAAAATGATTATTTAGTCTGAAAAAGTTAAAATAATGAACTACCAGGTGCTTGTTACCGAACATAATTTCTCCTCCAAAATTTGTTTAAAATTGTATTATCAGGGATAAAAATATCTTATAAAACTTTAATATCATGAGTTATATCATAGAAAAGAAATTAATTCACATATATTAACAAATGGAAGCCCCAAATGTAATGTTCTCTCTGGAAAAGGTTATTTGTAATGATCAAATTTGTCACTGCTTGGAATTTCATAAAGGTCACCATACAAGGTTTTTGGCTGTGTTAAATAAAATTCTATATTTTAAAAATAAATATGCCTTTCTTCCATTTCATAGAAATATCAATGCTGTTTGCACTATAATTTACTATTTGAGCCTCTGACATTTACCTAGCTGACTGTCTTTGGAGAACAATCTCTTGACAGAGAAGCACTCTAGGTAAGAAAACTGTCAATTACGAAGTACTGTGTGACGCACGGCTAAGTCTTCCAGCGGAAGGAACGACCTTGATGAGTGCTTTCCTATCTTCTGTCTTGAACTTAAAACTGAAACCCTGCTTCTGCATTAGGCTAACAAAGGTGGGGGCGTGCCGAAGGAGCAGCTAGAGGAGTAACTGCAGCTTGAGCCCAGCGGTAGGACACTTCTAAGTCTACACACGAGTACAGCAAATTTGCAAAACCTTTAAAGCCACAAAAGTATAGGGTCATCTTTTCTATCTTGAGAACACTCTATTTTTATTCACAAAAGGAGTTAAAATCTCAAAGTTGAATATTACCATGGGTAATATATATGTTTATAATTTAAATGAGTCATAAATAATATTACATTTAATATATCAGGAATGAATGTATAATTGTTAAGTTTCATACTGTAGATTTCTCATGTATATATTTTAATACATACAGCATAGCTGCCAGATGTATTTTCTCAAAGTAGGTAAATATTTTCCAATAGTAAATCAAAATGTTATTCAAAAGGAAAAAAAAAATACAAAGGGTCACAAATTACTTAATAACTTTCAAAAAGAACATTGTGAAATAATCATTAACAAATACGAGGAATAACATACATGCAATGTATCCATGAGCCCTCCACATTTATGAAATTGTGCCATAACCTAACCATGTGCCACCAGGATTCATTTTTGAAAATATTATATATTTTATAATTGTCTCTCACTACAAAAAGAAATTTCACCCCTCAGTGTTATAAACAAAATAAACGATATGTAGATAACTTTATGTTTACAAAGAGAGTTTCAAACCCAAGAAACAAATCCTATGGTTAGAACTAAAGATGATTTTAAAGGTCTGTTTAGACTTAAACTGACACATATTTGTATGTATGATATATAATGCAAAACTGAGTGCAGCAATAATTGTTTTAAGTTCACCATTTTTCTTTATATAATGAACAGATTATTAGATTTATTAATGTACATTTACACTCCAGATATTTTGTTTCACCATATATAAGAACAATGTTTTTTTTTTTTCCTCCAAATATAACTTGCAACCAAGGTTGGTTTTTTGTCTGATGACAATCCTGGAATTCAAGCTCAGACTCTCACTTTCTAGGCAAGCCCTTTAACTATTCACTACAGTGCAGCCCTGACGCTAGTTTTCATGAGTGCAGACAATCCTTCATGCCTTCATTAAGGCTTTCAGATGCCAAGTCAATATCCCTGTCACATGGAAGCTATTACTTCAGTGAGCCAATCAACAAGCAGGCAATGCAAATAAAACATAGGAATGTGGTTAAAGTTATGAGCATATCACACAGAGAAGAGAGGTGTTGAAGTTGGCTAAGTGGCATCTGTAAGCAGTCCTAAGGGTTTGTAGGAAAGCAGGTTGAGTATAGATCAGCAGTTAAATTGTCATCTCCTCATTCCTAAAGGATGCCCTCCCTATTGGCTCACCACAAAAACTCATTTTGCATGAATATGTTGATGGGGCTGAAATTACAATTTCCATGTTGAGCTGTCAGAAGTTTAACAGTTGCCCTATTTGGACTTGGTTTCTTTAGAGCCAGTAAAATGATTAACTAGAATTTTCTATTTAGCTTACTAGTTACAGTTAAACAATTTCCAGTTATCATAAAATATAATAAAAGGAGCTTCGTTTATGACTTAAATAACTCAAATTCTCAAAAAACAAGTTTTTTTAGTTTATTTATTTTTTTAATTGAGAGAAAAGAATGAGGCAGATCTATTTATCTATCTATCTATCATCTATCTATCTATTTATCTATGGAGAGAGAGAGAAAGAGAGAGAGAGAGAGAGAAAGCTTGTCAGGGTCTCTAGCCTCTGCAAACAAACTCCAGAAACATGTGTCACCATGTGCATCTGGCTTATATGGGTACTGTGGAATCGAACCTGAGTCCTTAGGCTTAGCAGAAAATCACCTTAATGGCTAAGTTATCTCTCCAGCCCCAAGTCTCCTTTTAAGATACTTTTTGGTGCCATGTATAATGGCAGCTTGAAAATTAAGCTCTTTCTTGTGGCCCAATCCCAATACTGTCTGGATTCACGCACCTGCCATTCTGTTTTCTGATAAGTTTCAGGATAGGTCTCTTTCCATCAGTGAGTTATCCTCCCTGACTTCCCTGAACCTTGCTGGCACAGAAATTATTCAAAATAGAATGTTCATCACAATCAGCGGCCACCCCTTACAGACAATTCAGGAGCCTGCTCCTGTGTTAGGAGTGCTTCACTAGTCAGCTCAAATCCCAGGAAACCAGGAGCAAACCTGGATTTACAAAGCAGCTACAACATCATGGGATTCCTGCTTTTCCAAATGTGCACAACTTGTGGAGTGCATTTCCTGGCATTAGAGCCCCTTGCAACAGGGAATTCAGCCACATTGGTTAGACTGCTGCTGTATCTTTGAATGAATGAGGTAGCTCAACAATCTTTCCAGTAAAGACCCTTGTCACCCAAACATGGCTAAAAAAGAAACAAATATTCAAAATTCCCCATCAAAACACCTTTATAAGGAAGGGCCTTTAAGTGAGAATTAAAATGGAGAATTATTAATTTTCATTCTACTTTTATTTCAAATCTAATATCTGAACATCTTTTATAAGACATTAACAAAAGAGGATTTTCATTAGATAGTTCCACCAGCATCTACATGTTGAATTAATCAAGAAGATTATATATATATAATATATAATATATATTATGTGGAATATATATATATATATATATATATATATATGTATATATGCATACATATGTATATATTATACACATACATATATGTGTATGTGTATGTATGTGTGTGTTGTGGGTGTGTTTTATCCCTGGTTGAACCAGTTAGTGAGAGAAGAGTTTGAATCAAGTTACATGACAAGAATACCATTTGAACAGCTAGCTATAGCATTAGAAAATAACAAATTAACCTGTATATGCTCTCTCCAGAGCCATGTAATCACATCAGTAACCTTTCAGAGAATACATTTGGGCTGAAATGAAGCAAATGTTTCCCTCTCGAGTCAATGCTGGGAAATTGATCCTGTTGAGCTAGCAGGCAGGGATTTTCCCATTGGGTCTACATTGACCAGCATCACCATTGCTTCTGAACACCCGTGTGTTCCACACTGCTTAGAATGCGTGTGCTATAGCAGCCCTACTGTTTTAGAAATACAACATCAAGCTGAGAGTCTACTGACAGAAACAAAGATGGTGTCTGAGTCGTAAACTTCCTTCAAAAGAACCACTGCCAGCACATCTGGAGATAAAAGCTTTGTCCTTGAAATCTTTAGGGAAGGTCACAAATATCTACCATTGGCAGGCTGGGAAAGTTGCCAAAAGCAAGGGTTTCATTTTCTTCAGTAGCTAATCATTACCTTGGGGGAATAAAGTTATTTTGTCCTACATAATGCCAGTTCCAATTTGAACCTAAATGTCTTCATCCAGGTTTTAGGTTAGGAATCAGTTAATATGTCTTTAGACATTACATAATTGCATTGGGAAGGATACAATCTTATGCAATATGATGATATTTCAGTTAAATAAGGGTCACAAGTACAATGTTGAACCCATTATATGATTATGTGGTCACAGGTATGTAGTAGGATTGTTTAGAATTGTTTTTTAGGTGTAAACTATGATGGTCCTAAAACTATAAAAGTGTGTATTAATGCATACATGAGTATATCAAAGTTATTGGATGGGTCCAGGTAGTTCAAACAAACCTCTAATTTACAAAGCCAAATACCCTGGGTGATCACAGTTAGTATTAGTTGAAGAAAGAGAAGAAATAAATTTCAATGTTGGTCCATGGAATTATCTTACAGCCATAGAACATAATCAGAAATGTAGATTGCCTCAACACAATCTGAAACTGTTACACAACCATAGCTCCATGTTCTATGGCATTTTTATTCCAAGATCCTTTTAAAATTAAAATACCTAAAATACCACATAAACACAGAATATCTGTGTCTAAAATTGAAAACCAATAATGAAGTATAATTTATTAACTAGGCAGTAAGAAACTAATAGGAAAACAGATGTATTACAACCATATAGTATAGTAAAAGCTATGCATTTTCTCTCTTTCTTTCCCTCTCTCCCTCTCTCTCTCAATTTCTCTCTCTCTGTCCCATTCTCAAATTCTCCTTATACTGAAGTTGCCCTTCTGCGATGATATGCGGTATTATGATGTGTACCTGGTGACATGAAGAGAAGTGAATCCCACAGGCATTATGACATAGCTTTACAAGACATCACACATGTCACTAAATCACAGCAAGGCAGTCACTCTACCTTCATTCAGATAACTTAGTTAAGTGACTCCAGGGATTTGGAGATAAAGAGTACCGATATGTGGATAAATGAAGATTCACATTTCCCATGGGATGAGCAGGATTGCAAGAAATTCCATCATGTTCCTCAGAATGGTACACCCTATAAAACTCAGTGATTTTTTTTTAATCTCTGGAATTTTCCATTTAATATGTTTGGACAATGATTGATTACAAGTAACTGAAGCCACAGAAAATGAAATTGGTCTAACAGGGTGATGACAATTGCTGTTGAGGCCATTATTTTGTGACAGCAGATTTCAGCTTTCCTTTTGGAGGAATTTTCACAAGTACGTATTCTATATTATGTCAATTAGTAAGTAAGTCTGGGTGATCTTAGATTTGCCTGTCTTACTGACTGACCCAGCTCCTTAAGGATGTGGGTAATTTGTCCACAGTTGCAATCCACTGGACTGGCACACAGGGGCTAACAGTGAAAGCAAGGTGCACTCTCAAAAGACGACAGATTTGTCCTGAGGTATACACAAACAGGGGCTTACCGACATGGTCTGCAGACCTGCCATGAGCTAGGGTGTTCAGAAAGAACAAAAGACATAAAGGAATAAGTAATATTGGACTCCATATAACCCATTTAATCTGGGAAATGTTTTTACAAAGTTAGCTGGAATCAGGTCAAGAGTAGACAAACTTTCACATGTATTGCAAATAGCTGTGTCACCAGCAAAGAAAGGAAGAAGACAGTTGTTTCCGGAAAGAATTTTAACCAAAATAGTGTGCTTGGCAGTGTCTGTCTAGCTCATGATAGGCTAATGCTTGTGACTGAAGAAACTGAATACCGAATGCTAGTCAGAAAGCCAAGCACTTTTGCAGAAGAAAATGCAGTCTGATGCATACCTACATCACCCTGGAAGCTGGAGCAAAACCTCGTAGTCATTCAAGTGGCAGCAAGACTGTCAAGAGACTGTTATATTGAAGAAATCTGCTTTTTTGCTCAAGATTCATTCTAATTGCTTAATATAATTTCATTGATATTTGTATTAAAATATTTATTTCAAAATCAATGTGTCAATTTTAAGGGCTTTCTGTAACCCCATCCTGTGATAATATGCTTCTTTTTAATTAATAGGAACTGGCATTAACTTTTCCTTAATAAAAAAAGACCGTGTTATATTTTCAAGTTTTAATCAGAAGCTGTAATTAATACAGACGGACAATTAGCATGTTGGCTCTCTTGAAATAGATGGAATTTGGAACCTTAATCCAGATCCCTGCCACACTTCTGAATGTTCTTCCAATGCAAAAGCAAACAGTGTTTCCTTTGAATTTTTCCCCTCAGTGATTTTAATTAGTGATTGGTGGTTATTTGGTGTGGTTTCTGCATCTCCTCTATTAATAAAAGGTCACAAACTAATGATTATTTTAAAATGTGCTAAAATGAATCATCCTCTAAAAAAATCCTATTTTGTTACTGCTCTATGCATGCTACTCTCAAAAACATTGTAAGGAAAGCTGGGAATCGGAATAATGTCATGTGGAATATAATCATTTTTCTTCATAGGAAGTCAGAAAAAAAGGCCACACTCCCAAAGTGCAACTGGGTTTTCAACTCTAGGAACTCAGGGCTTAAGGTAAAAGGTAAATGATTAGTCAGCTCAGGTCAATCTAAAAGGAACAACACAGTGACATTTCAATTTAAACAGAATCTACTATTGCCAACCTTAATCAGGGGTTCTAATAAATGAGCTGAAGGACAATATTGCATATTATTAAACCAAAAGAAAATGAATAGCCATGGCTTGTTCAAAATGCCACAGGGAACAGTACAAAAATAATGACCAGAGTTGAATTCAGTATAAATGTGCTAGCTTCAAGCTTTAATGTATATTAGTTTTCTTCTGACTATTACCCAACCACTCCAAACTTACCATTACTGAACACAGCTCATAGCTACCCATGGACTTTTATGATGACGAGGTGTGCTGGGCTCTGCAGATCAGAAGTGGAGTTTTTCATTCTTTTACCGTTCATGTATATTGATTTACTGTTTTACCATGTGTTCTGGAATACACAATGGGGATCCCATTCCAAAACAAGATTAAGGAATGTATAACATACCCGAGGAATCAATGAAGATGTTAATTAAATACTTCTATGAAAACAAATAAATTTATAGCACTGCTAAGCACTAAGAAGGAGAAATCAGCCCTTTGTATATCCAGGGAACAGTTTAAACAAAAAGGTCCAAATAAGGAGTTATACTTTATCTTAAGGAAGAAGTGTAGTTAGTAAATTAAAATATAAGAGGGCAAATGGATGTTGGAGACAGAGAAGATCTGGTGTATATCCACTAAACAAGGTCAATTAGGAGAATCATTCTGATTACTAAAAATAAAAAGAGCTGGAAGCAACTGGAATGGTGACAGCTGAGCAAGAAACCTTAATTCCCAATGGGAAATTATTAAATTAATTTAAGCAGAAGTGAAAAAAAAACGTGGAGTATGTTTTCAAAAGACAGTACAGAACTTATAGTATGAAAATTGTCTCTCTGGTTATCTCTGCTAAGCAGATTAGAAAGTCGCCTGTCTAGTTTATGGAGGATTTAAGAAAGAAATAGCATAGGTTTCCATGAATTCACCAGGTGTGCTTAAGATTATGTAAAGTGAGAGAGGAGAAGGTGTTTAGCTGAGTGTTGGGAGACTTTACATGTAGCAAGCTACACAACAATGTTAAGGAAGGGGCAGCCAGGGAGGCAAGAAGTCATTGTAAAAAAATGGTTGGAGAAGGGCCTGGAGAGATGGCTTAGCAGTTAAGGCACTTACCATCAAAGTCAAAGGACCCAGATCCAATTTCCTAAGACCCACGTAAAGCCAGATGCACATGGTGGTGCATGTGTCTGAAGTTTGTTTGCAATGGCTAGAGGCCATGGAGCACCCATTCTCTTGTTCTCTCTCTCTCTCTCTCACACACACACACACACAAATAAACAATTGATAAAAAAGAAAATGTTTGGGGAAAAGGTTTTTATAAAGGTAACTTAGCTATGTTAAATTTAACTATGTTAACTACTATCGTCTTAGAGAAAAAATTGTATGTGTGTGTTATCTACTAACTGTATCAACATAAAATAATTGGTAACTATGGGATTAGTTCATGTAAATATGATGAAAGTCATGTCAGATGAACTTAACAGCATGTAGGTTCAGAGGGCACTGAGTTGGGCATGCAGGCCACAAGGGAAGGAGATATGAAGGTGTATCCAGAGAAAAATAAAATTCAGAATAAATTTTTGTTTGGGACTTCAGGAATAATAGAGATGATAGAGGGATCTAGAGCTGGAGCGAGCTAGCAGATATCTCAGTATCAATGATGGAATGGCTTGTGAGGAAATGCAAGATCAATTCAGGTGTGCTCTTGCCGAACACTTCCTGTGTTTCTGAAGTAGGACATCCACCACTTGGACAACAGATGTTGAATTCTATAAGACTGAGTTTAATAAACAGACAAGACCCTAAGAGATATAAATTATAATAATAGTACAACAATGTGTGCAATAGTAGAAAGAAAATTTTCATTTCCAATATTGAGAGGAGGAAGAAGGGTCAAGAATAGGAAAGAAAACAGACAATAGATTGTATAAGAGTTATCATGAAAATACTTGGACATGTACTCTGGATATCAAAGATAGTGCCTATAAGTTATAAACAAGCATGTTTTAAGAAGTTGAATAAGTACTCAGAAAGTAGAATAATAACAACTGTAAGTTAAAAATGAATGATGAAACATGTCCTAAGAGATAAGCTACTGACTCCAGACTGCAAAGAACACACCTTACAGAACAAGAAAGAAAACATAGCAAAAGCCACGACGGTAGTTATGGCTTCAAAGTGCTGGGCCTCTCGTGCTCCTGTTGCAGCAACCAGGCTTGAGGGCAGAGTGAAATGAGCTATTGGAGGTAAAGAGGATTCAAGGTAAGGGCATCTCAGCGTAAGAGAACAATGATGTGTTTCACATAGGAGGCTGAGCCACAGATAGCTTAAACAAGGACAGGGAGGAGAGCAACCAGATTAATGAAGGTGGGTGAAGATGTTCAGGGGACAGAGAGCCTGGACTTTAAAGAAAGCTCTACAGTAAAAGTATGTCATTTGTTTCCCTAGTAGAAAAGCAAGGAGAGTTAGCAGAAATTTCTAAAGAATATGTAAATAAATAGCTGAAAAATAGAATGTAGTTGGTTATATTTATTCAGAATTTTAAAAAGACTGATAGTAGATCTGCTTGTGGTAGAATGATAAATGTCACTGTATAACATTACTAAGTTCTGCTAATAAAACACTGACTACCATTGAAAGGGAAATAGAATATTGGCCTTTCCCAAGTGGAGTGTGTATAAATCTCTGAGTAATGGTAAGAAATGTGGTCTTTACTGTTAAATACCACACAGAAATAAAATCAGCTAATTTTAATAAATTGAATCACAAAGCTTCCAATGCAGTTCACTTTCAAGCAGAGTTTGCTAAAGGAAATTTACCTTAGATAGTATGCAAGATTTAATGGGAGCACCTTTCTGTTTTCTTTCACATCAGGACAATCGTGGAAAGGCAAAACATTAAGAAAGGTGATGGTAATTGCAAGATCTTCAAGATTTTGTCCTCAATTTAGATGAGAAAGAGAAAAAATGTGATTCAAATTTTTAGTCACATCAGGAAACCTTGCTACGTTTGCTTTCTCTGGTAAAATGCTTCTGGGAAGAGAAATTGAAATCAAGATGAAAATGAGCCCTTGCTAACCCTGAGTTGACCAAATTCTAACAGGATACAGAAGATGAATTGGCAGAGTAAAAGCAAGGCATTTTTTGCCCTCTCACATACCCAGAGAAAAAACGTTTTGTCTCAAGCAGGTTTGTGAATAGACAGAAGGTCATCCCTGTGCTCCTATTATGCGACCGTGGAGGGCAAATGCATCTACATCCCATTCTCTTTCAACGGAAGTAGTTTCCCAACTTTAAATAGGTATTTAAATCAGAGTGTGATTCATTACTTCACAATAAAATCTGCATTTCTCTTTGTGATCATTATATTGTGTAGAGATATCACAATATACACTACAGTGTAGAAATCCAGCTTTTGTAAGGGATTGACACAAATATCACTACTTCAGCTTCGGTGTACAAATTCAACTTATATTCTGTTGCTAGGATCCAATAACCAAATTTGTCTCTGAGTAGTTTTAAATATCTGCTTATTTAAGTAAATAATTTGAAATGAATAACTATTTGGGATTGTCAAACTTTCGTAAGAGAAGAATCTTCTTTTTGCCATTTAAAATTATCATTTACTTATAAACAGAAATAGTGTTCAGCTTGAATGGTCCTTATGGTGTCTTGGAGTGCCGTTGAAGTAGCTTAAATTAGTAATACTTTATTAACCACTGGTTTATGTGATAGTGGATACTTGAGAAGATAAGAACTCCTTAAAATCCATTTTTAAAATTCAATTTATGTATATTAAAATAGTCCAACGTTTACAAATTTTATGAATTCATTTTGACATTACTTTCACATTCAATTATTTGATTCAATTCCACTGTATCTTAGAGTAATAAAGAAACCTTTTATTTACTAAAGTTGATTTTAACATCGTGCTTTTTAGAAATGGCTTATAAAATGACAACTTTGAAATTAGTATTCCAGATGAAGGAACAGTGACAATCTTAATTTAATAATTATACAAACCATGCCAGTTAACAAGATGGTGCAAATTCATGGTTCAAACAACACACAAACTCATTAATATGGGAAATAAAACTCAGAGTTTAATGGAGGAAGCCAGTTAGATATAAGCTATCACGGGCTATGCCATCCTTCATGCATTGTTGGGAAGTTCTGAAAACAGCCTTGACTGCAGCTGGCTAGAAGTAACTGAAAAGGTACAGTCATTTCACAAAGTGCCTTGCCGTGCAGAAAATAAAGATAAAGCATAAAAACAAGACTTTTCTTGTTTTACATTCTGTCAGATGCCTCAATGGTATCCTCCTGGTGGCCAAGGATATTTGAGTAAAAATGAGGATAGAACCTGTATCACTTCATCAACATTTGACACCAAATGTCACAAATATAAATATTCAGAAAACACTTTCTGGTATGAATTCATTTATCCTCTGGGTATGTTTACATTGGGGTAGGCCTATCAAAGAAATGAGCTTATATCTTCAACATATGGAAGATCTCATCAGAAGAAAACAATTACTGCACCACATTTTTCAAAAGCCTGCTTTAGGCTACAAAAATAGAATTAGTAGATAGAGGAAGAGACACTAAAATATAAACATACTGAGATTCTTTGGGAATTTATTTAGTTTAAAATAAAATGTAGAAAATTATCTATTTTTCACTTTAGATAGTCTGAAGAAAATATCAGTCATGCAAAATGCCATCTGCAAGTTAGCTTCCTTAAAATATTTTTCAATTATTTCCCCCTACTTATTTATTTCTTAGCTTCTAGACTTGCATTCTTGGTAGAATCCAAAAGACACTGGAAATTCACAAGGGTCATTTCTCCAAGCAACAACAGGGTGAGTTGAAAGAACATAAGACTAGAAGAGACATAGACACGATTATTTCTTTATACAACACTGAGATGTTAAAAATCATAAGGTTGGGCTGGAGAAATGGCTTAGCAGTTAAGCACTTGCCTGTGAAGCCTAAAGACCCTGGTTCAAGGCTCAATTCCCCAGAACCCATGTTAGCCAGATGCACAAGAGGGTGCATGGGTCTAGAGTTCACTAGCAGTGGCTAGAAGCCTTGGCTTGCCCATTCTCTCTCTCTCCCTATCTGCCTCTTTCTCTCTGTGTCTGTCGCTCTCAAATAAATAAATAAAAATAAACAAAAAAATCATAATGTCACACACAAATTATATCAGGCACTTTAGTATAGCCCAGGTTTCCTACTGTATATTCTAATTTTGTGTATATATTCTAAAAATCCTGGATGTGTGAATACTAGACTCACATATTATTGTATCATATGGCATGTGATACAATGTTTAATTGAACTATTCCATATGTGCAGAGGATTTTTCAGTATTCATTATACAACATAATATATGACTCAGAGAACTAAGACCATAGAGGATTTCTGGGTATTTTTGGTTACTGCAGTAATTGATATTAGAAATAGAAAAATCCCTCTATACTCAGGTGTTTGGTATTAAATCAGACATAGAATAAAAATATTCATAAATAACTTTTTGTGCTGAGCATAGGCAATTATTTTTCCTATCTTTATTCCCTAAACAACAACTATTTATAATCTTTAGGTAAATTATCATAATTGAGCTCTGATTGAAAGTGTATGGGGAGCCAGGTATGGTGGCTCATGCCTTTAGTCCCAGTACCCGATAGGCAGAGGTGGGTGGATCGCCATGATTTCAAGGCCACCTGAGACTACATAGTGAATTCCAGGTCAGCCTGGACTAGAGCGAGACCTTACCTAAAAAAAAAAAAAAAAAAAAAAAAAGAAGAATATGTATATACATCTTTCATATGAGAGTTTCTTCTAACACCTACATAGTCTACATAGTTGCTAAGAAATTGTTTTGGGACACTTATTTGCAAGGAGGGGACAGAGATTGTGCACATGTTATTTTATTCTGTAGTATTGACTCCTGTAGAATACATCTTAGGGTTTAAGAAAGGATTCCAACAATCTTAGGATGGAAACATGCCAACCACTGATGCTTTTGAGGACAATATATTCAGTGGTGGAGTGTGGTGGGAGAGAAAAAGAAGATATTTAAATAAATATATTTTATATATTTTGCTCATCAGTTGGTATCTAAAATAGTGCTGTTATAAAGAAGACTACCAACAAGTGTCTGTTGGATAGGTTTATTAATCATACAATAATAATAGTCCATTTCATAATGGCTTAATTAAATTTAGAGTGATACACATCTGCTTAAAGTGATCACATGATTTAAAAAAATTATGTACCTTATCTACTGCATGGGTGATCGAGGGTGGGGAGATTGACCAGTGCATGAAATAGAAGGAAGACATGAAATCAGAAATTTACAGTGGATTGATTGTAATTAACACTAATATAGAAGATCAAAGTGGGGAGGGGAACCAAGATGCTAGTAAAATACTACAAAGCCAATAAGGTCATTTTTCTTTTTTCTTTCTTTCTTTTTGTTTTTTTTTTTACTCTAACAGATGAGACAAAGAAACAGGAAAACACAGTAACATCTTTAATGGAACAGTTTTAGGAAATAAGAAATTGTAAGGATAACTAGCCTTCTCAGATTTGAGAAGCAAAAGGAATGTTCTCTGGAGGTGAAGAAATAAAGGACCCAAGAGTACAGGAGCTTGAATACTTCAATGGCATCAGCATTGGAAATGTGAGGATGAGTTAGGGTCAAGCTACAGAGAAATATCATGGTTCTTAAACTGAGGTCTTCAGAGAATGAGAATGACTCAGAAGAGACTGAAACCTGAGTACAAACTCGGTGGGCCGTAAGTGGGTGAGTTATATCACATGGAAGAGAATCCCATTACTGCCTATCTCTGTTTTCTGAAGCTGTCAAGATTTCTGAGAACATCAGATCAAAAGACCAAAAAGAAACTTTTTTTCCTTTGGTTCATAGGTTCACAAGTTTCAGTTCCCAGCTGTTTGTTCTTGTTTCCTTTGGGCCTGTTGGGAGCCAGTCCATCTTAATTTAAATTCCTTTTGATGGCTATTCTCAATTTATCAGGATTCAGATTCACACTGGCAACAAACCTTGGAGAATGACTCTGAGGGCTTTTTCTAGAACCCATCCTACACTTGTGTGGGCAGTTCAGAGCGCTGAGTCTCCAGACTGAATCAGCAGAACAGGTTCTCATTGTGGACTGACGTGACTAATTGCTTCAGTCTTGTGAGGCCAGGCCCTCCTGGCCACAGTGGACTATGTAACCTACAACTGTAAGCTTAAATAAACCCTTCCCCAACATGCTGCTGCTGCTGCTGCTGCTTTTTTTTGTTTTGTTTTGTTGTTTTTTTTTGAGGTAGGGTCTCACTCAAGCCCAGGCTGGCCTGGAATTTACTATAGTGTCTCGGGGTGGCCTTGAACTCACGGTGATCCTCCTACCTCTGCCTCCTGAGTGCTGGGATTAAAGAAGTGCGCCACTAGGCCCGGCCCCACGATGGCTGTTGTCATGCATTTGGTCGAAGCCCTGACACTGAGACTAAGGCACACAGAGAATGGCAAACTCCTCACATGGACACTGGTAAGTCAGAAGAGAAAACAAATGGGCCAGAATTCCCATATTCCCTTCAAGGGCCTTTCGCCCAATGACCCCACTTATTCCCAGAATGTTTCATCCCTGCAGTCCCTGCGCCTCACTGCAGTGCCTACATCAGAGTACTATCTTAAGGTGCACAAGCCTTTGGGAATGTGACCCAAATTTCCACAATTTGAATTTTTCTGTCTTTAGGTTCTTTAAAGGGGAGTTGACAGAATTTGGAAGTTGCAACTGTGAATAAGTAAATGAATGTAAAATCAGATCAAATGAAAACCAAAAAGTAAATAAAGACAGTCTACAGAGATCGGACCGCAGTGCACTAGCCTTGGAAGAGCCATGCAAGATGGCACATGATGGCAGATACCGTCCGCATGTCGCAGAGCAACCTGAGGACCATTGTTTGGATGCGATTTGGCTCCAGACATTCCTGGCTTGAGGGAAGATCGTTAGCTTTCCTCAAGACAGCATAGATACAGAAAGCAGAAGTATGATGTCACCGTTGTGGAATGGCCTTGGGCCAAAACAGCATCTGTACAAGGAAGAAATATGGACATCAATTATCCATTAGTTATTCCATTGCTTGTTGATACCAGTGGGATGTAGGCTTATTTTCACTGCACATTTCAATGTGATATTTTGGAGTGATCTTCAGATGCCGATGACTCCTTACCGTGCAGCAGATGCTGGGTCACTTTTCATTATCTGTGCCTCATTTAGCTAAAACTGTGATCCATCATCAATTTCCTGAACCCAGTGGCATCTTGTGACATTTGGAGATCAATTGTTACAGCAATCAATTAGGAAAATCTTTCTTTTAATGGACCTATAATTGGTATTGGTATTTTCTATTTTTGTAATTTACTCAGAATGTTCAGATCATTGTTTTCAGCCATGCTACATACAAAAGTCAAGATAAAACCTTAAAATGAAACATCTCTCTTCACAGAACATGTTTTTTCAAGGCTTTAAAAGCTTAAAAATGGAGAGTTGCAAGCTTTCTAATGTCTTTTCTCTCAGGCAAAAGTATTTTTTGAATTCAAACCATTTCTGAAATTGACAGCCTATGTCACTACTACATTTCTGAGCATCTCAGAGTGAACTTCCCCAGTGGAACACATGTTCACATAATGATCCTCTCCACAATTTATGGCAGAACGATAAATTATATGCAAAATGTCATCATTACCAGCCTTGTTATAGTACAACATTCTTGTTTCTGTTTGGAATGTTTTTAGTATTTAATGAGCATTCAGGTTTATTAGATGAAATTTTTTGATCTTATGATTTAAAAGGGAAATAGTAGAAATTGAATATTGAATACATTATACATTATTATATACGTGTGTGTGTGTGTTTGTGTGTTTTGCGTGTTTGAGGCTGGGTCTCACTCCAGTCCAGGCTGACTTGTAACTCACTCTGTAACTACAAGCTGACCTCAAACTCATGGTGATCTTCTTGCCTCAGCCTTCTAAGTGCTGGGATTAAAGTTATGCACTACCATGCCCAGCAATAAACATATATTTTGACTTCCAGACACTGTATTAGTGGCACAGTGAAACAGAAGCTTTCTAGTAGGATGCCATATGGGTAAGTGTTAGAGTTTCCCAACACCACTCAGCTTACTTGTTAAACTTCAGCTTTAGTGAACAAACAGAATGTTTAATGAAAGTCTGTTCCACATATTATGTGGAAGCTATGCCACATGTGATAAATAAGACAATAACAAGTCTGTGGCTTATAGAAAATAGATTCAAACTAAGCTTGTATATAAGGAAGCATTCCCAAGAATATGGCATGTGGCTGGAGAAATGTGGAAACATGGAAAGTGTGAATAGATAACATAACCCAAAAGCACATGCAATGTTCTGAATGCTTGCATCCCACCAAAATCCATGTGCAAAAACCTTAATCTCACAAGGAATCATACTAGAAGATGAGGCCATTGGAGGATCTTGGCTCATGGGTAGAACCTTCATAATGAGTTAATGCTCTTTTAAAAGGCCCAAAAGATCTCTTGCCCTTTCAATAACTAGAGGACACAGTAAAAGGGTACTGCATTTGAACCAGAACTTCACAGCTTTCAAATCTCAGTACTTCAAATAAGATTTTAAAAAGTAAAGAATCATATGGCATCATGACAGTATGTTTAGCAGGAATATGTGTGGGGGAGACAGGGCAGGAATTCAAGAGTTTAAAAGTGAGCTGAGGCGTGCATGGATTTATAAAGATTGTAACGATGTTTTGATTTATCCACCTATATTAGTCATGAGGTTTAGAAATACTACCTGGAATGAGAAACAAATTTAACTGGAGAAGATCAGAACCAATTTTTGGAAGCATTTTTAAAAATATTTGTATATTTATATTTATTTTAGAGAGAAAGAGAGAAGGAGAGAGAGAAGAGTGAGAGGAAGGGAGATATACATATATATACACACACACACACACACACACACATATATGCATATATATGTATATGTACATATATAAATATATAATTTCTCTATATAAAGATTGTATATAGAGAGAGGAAGTGGGTATATGGGGGGCTCTTGCCCCTCAAAGTACTACAGACACATGTGCCACTTTGTGCACCTGGATTTATATGGTCATTTTTAACTGCTGAGCCATCTCCCCAGCTCGCAGAACCAAATTTGAATTGTGCATAGATGAGGCCTGAGGACAGTGTGATGTGAAGGACTGATGAGAGGTCAGAGTGGGAGCAAGAAGACAATACTGCAAATGCAAAGCTACTTAAGTGCTAAGGGAACAGCATTTGGTAACTGCTGAGAGGAGAGGGACAAGGTACAGGGAAAGATGAGGATGACCCTGTGTCTCTAAGTTTCTGGAAGGTGTCCAGGCTGAAATTCTCCAACCCTTGTATTTGGAGAGGGTTGTAGAGAAAAGGGTACTGTGCAATAATCTAGATAAAAACTATAATTGGCTACAGGCATACTTTGTTCATATATCAAAGTTTCTCTAAGTATGATCACAGAAAACTTGGGTTAAAAATCACTACAAACTTCCTGTTAGAATCCACAGGCCACCAGCAGACATACTAAATCTAACTTTATCACAAGTGCCTGGATGGTCCTTACATGCACTGATGTTTAACAACCCTGACAAAGATGATGGATGAACGGGTGTGTCACCCAGGGAATGTCTGAAGGGCAGAAGATATGGACTATTAATGAAGAAAATCACGTCTTGAGGGTAGCTTGGAAGGACTATCAGAAAAATCACAAGAAACAGATGAGGATGGTGTCAGTGAAACCAAGGTAAGAGTCCTCAGATTTATGTGTTTGAAATTAAAGTTTGTAAAATGCACTGATGTTTGGCTCTTCATCGTGTGGTCAGGACATGTGATCTTAGCAAGGTCACCTAACCTGCACATGTCCAGTATGTGGCATGAAAGATGATTGCTCTCAATTCATTAATGCTGTTTCATGAATTGATTGATGCAAATGTCTGTCTTGAACATAATAAAATATGTGATTTATTAAAAATAAAAAATGTACTGTCCCAGATTGAATTCCTCTAATGGAGATTTATTTTTAAATAAGCACATGCCTTTTTCTATTAAATAGCTAAAGCAAATATGTTTTTTCTTAACTTTGTTTTTTGCCCACACCTATTAGCCTACAAAAGATAAACATGCAATATATGGACATGTTTTATGCGTAACTTAATCTGTTTATATGCCTAGCATATAACTTGATCAAAATTATTTTTTCACTAAAATAGGAGTTTTTACCATTATGCAATCAGGTAAGAAATCTTGTAATAAGATGGTAATACCCCTGCCTTACTGTGATTTATCTCCAAACTTTGATTCACTGTATACCATAAATCTCCACACAGGACAGGGTGTAGATGCCTTTTAGGTATACATTAAGCTAACTGGCATGTATAACTCCAGGCTATATATTTTAAGATACTTTCAGCAGGATTCAGTTTTTAAAGTATAAAAGAACAGATGAAAGTAAAAGGCACAAGATCCCTCTGCATATTACGCCTGTCAGTATATCAACTCACCAGGCTTTTCAGCAGCTCGACCTCAATAGCCAGCTGGTTACCAATTACTGCTTCCATTTTAAAATCCCCTTGCACCTTCCTATTGCCTGCAGAAAGTTTAATTTGTATTTATCTCCATTATTTAGCACATGGAATTGTAGTGTTTATTGATAACATAAGTAGAAATAAGGTTATGGAATTATTGCAATAAATGTTACAGATATCACAGAATAGAGCCCCCATTCTGGCAGGTGATAGGCATGAGAATGAACCTCCCTTGTATATTAATATATCATTCAAATGAAATGACTTTAGCCCCTCTCAGGTGCCATGTCCAAATCTACATTTAAATAGAAATGAGAATCCTAATTCAAATTTCTGCTACTGGAATCAGCCAGAAATAATCAGAAACTGGCTGTAGATTTGGCCTTACTTTGTCATATTTCTATATCTGTACATGAGGAGTCCTGTCTGCTAGGATACTTCTGATCAGCTTCCTCAGTGAAGAGTATAATCTATCTTAAATGGGTCTTAGGCTCAACAAATAATAAAGAAGTTTAAATTTTCACCCACATCTCAATTTATACTTAATTTAATCACACAATATGAAGAAAATGACAGATGTCATGAAATAGCTTTATAACTTAATGTTGATTTTGTGTATTATTTTTCATGATTTTGATGGCTGGAGATCTGATCACAGGAAACCTGTGAAATGATGAAAACTCTCATGTGAAGGTCCTCTTATAAGCAGGGTCATTTTTTCTTGTGCTATTACTCCATCTCCTTCAACTTAGCAAGTTTCTCCAACACAAGCTACAGGTGTGGGCGTTCCATGAGAGCTGGGCTCCAACTGGCTGTGTATGCCTCATCTACTGCCTCCATGTATGGTAAACACTTTGGAAGATAGAATAACGCATAGGTTATTTTTATCAAAATCTCCTCTAAAAATCTTCCATGAAATGGACCTTAGGGCTTTCCCACAATTCAAAAATGTAAAAATTAACATTGATTCTTGTAATTCTCAATGGGTGACAAATCAAAGGTAGATGGCATGTCAGAGAGAATTTCACTGACTATGTGTCTTCCTCCAAAAGAAGAATATGAAATGCCTTAGCATAGGAGCTACGTTCGGTCACACGACAAATTCCCCTTATATTGCTCAAAATGTTGAGCACACGGTAGCATACACAATCCTTCCTGGATTAATCACATTGGACATGGGTGACATCTTTTTTGAGGTGTTTTATGATAATCAATAATCACTCTTTCTTTTTGTATATGTTGATCATTTGTTGGTTTGCCCAACAATCAGCCCGTCACCTGTTTAAATTCTAATCATGGAAACCAACCATCCTATTGCAGAGAAACTCTTTAACTGCTGTTCCCCTGTGACAGAGTGCACACCAGAGATGGAATGTGGACCTGTCTGGATTCCCCAACCCCACTTGCATCCCTGTGAGTCGCTGTACCTTGCTCACAATGCTAGACTATGAATGCAGTGATGTCATTTCAAGTGGGTATCTTCCTTAGGTTTGCTGTGTGGGGGCTGGATTCAAAACATCTGAGGTTATATACAAGCAGTGTCACTTCCAGGAAACAGCTCTCAAAGACAGAGTTGTAAGAATGATTAATCTGATCAGTTACATGTTTTCCTATTTTGTAGAAGAATGCAAAACTGGGGTCAGAACTGATTAATTGTTTAGTCCAAAAGAGAGTAGTGATGTAACCCAGGAAGTCCTTCGAGAGGGAGACCATCATCACTAATACAGGGGGCTAAAATTAAATAAGCTTATCACTATCATTTTGAAAATGTATCCAAGATTTTGGGTACAAAATACTTGTGTACAGTTGCCAATCATTCTTATATACTATATGATTTTACTAGTATATATAAACATTGGTTCACTTTTGTGCAAATAATTATAATGAGCATATAGCATATTTCCAAAAACAGCAGTTTTTGAAAGACTTAAACATGGATCATTGTAATGTATTCTATGCCATATCAATGATCCAAATAATTAAGACTTTATTTGGCTGGAACGATCTTATATATACACTGAAACTATATGCCATGCTCATGTTGGATACAAATTTTCTGCAGCACAGAGTTAGTAGTTTTGTGTTATTTTCAGTGCCATGGTAAACACTTAACATGGTAAACACATATATCCATGTGAAAACCAAGCATGGCTGTGTAAATCTGCCATCACAGCACAGGGGAATTGGAGACAGGAGGACATACAGGCTTGCTGGCAAGCTAGTCTAGCTGAACTGTTAAGTACTAGTTTCAGGGAGACACTCAAAAAATAAGGTGGAAAGGGACTGAGAAAGAAGACCACTATGAACTTCTGCACTTCACATGCATGTGCCCATTCATTCATGCATGCTCATACACATGAGCATACACACCTATGTGGATGTAAGGGTCTGGGGATGACAACCAGTACCACTTCTGCACTTCATGTGCACATATGTGCATGCATACACATGCAATGAGCACACACACATATATGATGCAAATACTGAAAGTAAACACACATACACACACACACACACACACACACACACACACACAAATAATAGTTTACCTCACCACTTAGCATTACTCAAATGAGACTGACGTATGCATTCTGTGTGCAGCATCCTTCCTTGTGAAGCAGTTTTACACTTTAGACAGAATTAGCTTTCTTTCTAGAAGACAATCTATGGACTCCTCGCTAAATCCTGTTTGCAATAGATTTACATATTTGGAAGATATGTATTTAAATACTTAGTTATTTCCCCTATAGATGTTAGATATTACAAGATAAATAAATTAATTAAGCACAAAAATGATGTCAGTTTTAAAATAGTTGTCTTGATTTTCATATTATGTAAATTAAACTCCATAAGTGTATATGGTGTCTTTAAATTTGTTGATGTCAAATTTGGGGAATTAATGGGTTGGGGGAGATGGCTCAGAAACTAATTGTGCTCACTTAAAGCGCCAACAGACCCAGGTGTGATTCTCCAAACACCAACATAAGGTTGGAGTCATGTTCATTTGAAGACGTTAGAGACCCTGGTTGTGTGGGAACATGTGTGCATGTGCACATGTGTGTGTGCACACATGCACACACACATGCATATAAGTAGGTAGATAATCTTAAAAGTTGTAAATTAAAATAGCCTATCTCTTATAGATCTATATACAAGCTATAGGCTATACCACTATGTACAATGTCACCATCAATTTGCTGACCATATCTTGGCAAGTTACTTAAATTTCCCAAACCAGTGCATGCCTCAGAAAATAGCAATTGAAAAATCTATCTCCTAAAGATTTGTTTCATCACAAGTATTGATGTGAATGATTTTCAGATGTTTTCTCTGTAGAAAATCTTGTGCACTGCTGAAGGATGTGTGCTTCAATTTAGATGCTGTCTGCTAACAGTCTCAAAAGCAAGGGATTGATTAATTGATTGATTCATCACTTTGATACACTAACCTATAGGTAAGGAAATTATGAGTTTCTATCCTACCTGAAAGACATCAACCTCAAATCCCCCTCTGCTCCACATTGTGAAAGTCTGCTTATGTTAAAGTATCTTATTTGCAGAGAAAGAAAAAAAACGCTCCCTGCCAAAAAAAAAGAGCAATGTAACATAATTACTCTTGGCTCAGAAGTCTACTATTAGTTTATTCACTGACATCACCAAGTGAGGCTGGAAGACTTTGACATGCAATATTTTTTGTCAACAAAAAACATCTTTTAGCTAATTTATCACATAGACAGCAAATGAAAACATGAATGGTGGAAATAAGCTCATATTTAATTGACACAAACTACATCTCACATAATCCCTTTGATTTGAAGCCTTTGATTCTATTTCTGAGTTGTTAGAGGTATACAATATGGCAATAGTTGTCAGAATTCAAATCAGAACCCAGTGGAGAGAATGTTCCCTGCTAGAACATATAGACCACCACTGACCTAGAGAGGAAGCTGATAGGACTTAGAAGGTTCTGCACCGCAGAATGACCAGACATCTAGAGTGTGTCATGACCAGTGTAAGATGAGAATGGCTGCCTGAAGAACGCAGTGACCACTCAAGTAAGGAAGTGTTGTGTGCATCAGCATAAGTGCCATACAACATTTCATACAAGCACGTTGGGATGTTATAAACAGGTTCATGGTCTCATTCCACATCCCATAATGAATGGGGTACAAATACTGACGATTTCAGGTTGGAGCTCAAACTTCTAACTTATCACTTTAGGCCCTTGAGTTCAGTTTCTCAGATCTCATTTTCTTTATGTGCTGAAAAAAGATAATAACAACCGCCTTAAGTTGCAAAAGTCAAATAATTGTATGATAACATGTTTTCACATGAATGTTATAAATCAATGCTTGTTACAACATTTTTTTGTTGGGGCATTAGTTTTGTTTTTTTTTTTTTTTAGACAGAGAGACATGGGGAATACTCTGGTACTGGCCAGTGAGGTAGATTATTATTACATGGTATGATGAAAGATCAGCATAATCTCACTTTACAACTTTCAGGAATGGTTAAGTACAAAATAAAAGGACTGGCCTTAACTAGCCATGAACTTGACATTTAGGGAGCAAAACAAACCCTGTTCCTGGAAACAGAAGCACCTGAGTACAGATGAGTCACCCCCCAGAGCTGATTTAGAAATGCTGACTCCTGCAGGGCGTGGTGGCGCACACCTTTAATCCCAGCACTCGGGAGGCAGAGGTAGAAGGATTGCTGTGAGTTCAAGGCCACCCCAAGACTCCATAGTGAATTCCAGGTCAGCCTGAGCTACAGTGAGACCCTACCTCGAAAAACAAAAATAAAAAAAAATGAAAAAATTTTACAAAAAAGATTAAAAAAAATATTGACTCCTCAAGTTAAAGTTTGCCATTTTTTCTCCTTTTTGCATATGTCAGTGATGTGTGGGTATTTATGTATGTGTGTTCATGTGTGTTGGTATATGGTTATGTGTGCATGCACAGGTGTAGACATGTGTATGAGAGGCCAGAGGTCACATGGTGCATCTTTCTCAATCACTGTCCACCTTAGTTTTTGAGAATGTTTCTCTTTGAACCTGGTGCTTCACCATACGGCACTCTCCTCACCTCCTCAGTGCTGGGATCACAGGCATGTGCAGCTATGCCTGGCATTTCATGTAGATGTTGGTAACAAGTTGGACCCTTGTCCATTTGTGATGGCTATATTGTATTGTCAACTTTATCAGATTAGAAATCAAGTAAAAATCAGCCTTTTAGATAGTTTTTTGAGGGAGATTCCAGGCAGAATTGGTGAAGGCAGATCTTCCAGACTGGGCAGTTACTCTGTTGGAGGGCTATATGTAAGGAAGCTCCGGGAGAACACGATCCTTTGGCCTGGCTGCTTGTGCTAATCGCTGATGCACGCTTCTCTGCTGTTGTGGCCAATCTTCCCAGATATTGGAACCCACCATCATCTGCCTTCCAACATGAAAACCAATGGCTTTCCAGGAATCCTCCAGGCCTTCAGCTCAAGTTTGGAAATAATGGGATATCCAGCCTTGTGCACTGAACAGCTGCATGCTCCTCTAACACTCCACCCAGCAGGCAGTTATTAGTGGACTGCCAGCCTGCATACTGTAAGACAATCCAATGAATCTACATTTACCTATTTATTTATTATTATTATTATTATTATTATTATTTTTGGTTTTTGAGGTAGGGTCTCACTCTGGTCCAGGCTGACCTGGAATCAACTCTGTAGTCTCAGAGTGGCCTTGAACTCAGGCGATCCTCCTACCTCTGCCTCCCGAGTGCTGGGATTAAAGGCGTGCGCCACCACGCCAGGCAGAATCTACATTTAATACAAGCTCATAATGTCAGTCCTGTTCCTCCGGAGAATCCTGACTCCTGTATGTGGCAATCACTGAGCCACCAATTGCCAATTTTACATGAACCATATTAAGTCAATATCCTGCTTAAAATGTTCTCTGACATTTGCAGCAAGAGGAAAATTCAAAATCTTTACTGTGCTTTCACAAGCCCTGTGTGTGGAGTCCTACTTACCTCCTTGAGCTCATCGCAGGTCATCCTTGGTGTGACTCTGCCCCTGACACCCGGCGGTCCTCTGCTGCTCTGCTTCAGCTCTTGTGGCTCCAGTTCCTCTCCCAAGGTTTGCTCCTTCCCATTGCCTTTGAATGACAGCCGATCAGCAAGCCCTGCACCCATGCTGCATAGGCCCTAGGAACTTAATCATTCATTACATTTTTATATGTTCCATAAGAACATCAGAAGAACTATTTCATTATGACATATAAGATTTTTTAAAATACTATTGCAGTTAGCCTACACAATACTTGTCACACAATACATAAAAGAATTAAAAACTCTAACTGATTGTGCTTGACAGATCGTGACTGAGATATTTGAAAGAAATTCAGCTAAGTCACTTGTTTCTGCAAACCAGGCCATCCAACCAAGAAATGGTTGAATATGTGGGACTTTCTAGGAATCTCTTTAATTAAGGTCAATGTTTATATTTTTATACTCAACCCTATCTCTATAGATTTAAGCAGCCCTTTGAATTTGGTTTCGTAATTTGAATTAGTATTTTTTAGCTAGAATATGAAAACAAATATTGTTCCTATTGATAGAGGGAAATTATATTTTGTCAACAGGACATTATGTATCTTATAAAAGATATTAGCCTACCTCTGTCTTCAAAGATTTATAATATCATTGTGAGGAATTTTTTTTTAAATTTCCTTTAGCTTTGTGAAATGTAAATACATTTTTGTCATTTTTGGTCACACTACCATGATTAAAAATATCACAACCCCTTGCATTTTCCCAAGCATAACTGTACCTGCTGATCACAAACTTCCTTCCCCTCCATCCTTTCTTATCCCTGTAGTGAGTGTGGGAGAACTGAAGTCTCTCCAGTAGTGGGATTTCTGGTGGAGGAGCAGTTCCACTTTTAAGTTTAGATGCGCTTCCTTGCTAATTCACTAACAGTTGTCTTAGTTTGCATTTTCACCAATGCTGTGCAAATGCTCACTCACTCTTTCACTAACACTTGTTGTCTTTAGTGCATTAGTTTTCTTAAGTGTGCTATTCTTCCTGGTTGAGGAAATACTGGGATTTTGATTTGTAGTGACCTGAGAGTGATCCCAAACATTTTAAAAAGTCTGTTGGTCATCTCTCTACCTCTTAAAAATAAGTACTATTAAGTCTATTGTCCACCTTTGTTTGGGTTATTTTTTGTGTATGGGATTGAAGTTAAATTGTTTGTGATCCTGATAAGTGAACCCAATACCTATGTCTGCCAGGCAGGATCTCTTCCACTGAGCTGCATCCCCAACCCCAGAATGTTTGTTTGTTTGTTTTTTAATTTCTGTTGAGTTTTGGTATTCTTTATATAGTGTGGATAGTAACCTATTTTTATATTTATTTATTTAAGATGAGAGAGAGAGGGGGGAGATGATGAGTGTACCAGGGCCTCTTGCCACTGCAAACAAACTCCAGATATATGTGCCACTGTGTGTACCTGGCTTTATGTAGATACAGGGAAATTGAACCTGGGTCAGGCAGCTTTTCAAGCAAGTTCCTTTAACTATTGTTGCATTGCTTCAGCCCTATCAACCATTTTAGGATACATTTTTTGTGAATTTCTTCTCCTTTTCTGTAGCTTATCTCTTCTTTCTGTTAAGTAATTTTTTTCCTGTCTAGAAACTTTTAAGTTAGATACAAGACACTGCTCTGTTTTTCCTATTTTAGCTTCCATTTCCCATGCCTTTGGGGGTTCATGCCCAATGGTCTGCCCATTTTGATACCCTATACTTTCCCCTTGGAATTTCTTCCAGCAGTACTCGCTGTTCTGGATGAATTCATTTTACTGAGAGACAGTTGTAAATGGTAGTGGATGCTTTTTGCAACTTTTAAATAGGAACAGGAATACTCATTTAGGGGTCTCAAACAGGAACATAACATGTGCTGTTCGATTATTAATTATCTCATAAGTGGCTTAGGGAAGCAGTCAGATGCCATGTCCAGATACCTCTACCACATCACTTCCCTAGTGGGCCCTAAGGAGTGATGAGGAAGGGGGGAAATTCACTTTTTTTTTTTTTAATTTATTTGAGAGTGACAGACACAGAGAGAAAGACAGATAGAGGGAGAGAGAGGGAATGGGCGAGCCAGGGCTTCCAGCCTCTTCAAACGAACTCCAGACGCGTGCGCCCCCTTGTGCATCTGGCTAACGTGGGACCTGGGGAACCGAGCCTCAAACCGGGGTCCTTAGGCTTCACAGGCAAGCGCTTAACCGCTAAGCCATCTCTCCAGCCCGGGAAATTCACTTTTACCTTTCCTATTTGCATAGCTTATCTTCCTCATGTCTTCCTTCTCTGGCCATAGATTTAACTCAGACTCTAACCATTTATTACCCATTCAATCCTTCTCCTTGCTGAAACACATTTTAAAGTTTTAAATCCCTGGTTCTGGGACTTTTAACTCTAATCATACATAGCTGGGGTATTTCTAAAGACTTCCCAAGTCTCTGGAGGGTGATGCTTTATGGAAATGACTTGTCCTGGATAAATACACTAATATTTTACTTATTTATTTATTAGAAATATCAACTTGTTCTTGTTTGGGTGCAGCCCGAAGATAAAAGTGACTGCTTAGAAAATGCTAGTAGCATTCCAAAAAGCCTTTCACTAGTAATCAAATCAACTATACTTTAATGCAGTATGTAAGGGAAAACATGTTAGAATGATATATTTTAGAGAACATTATTAATGCCAAGTAAATTGGACCATGATTCAACATTGCAAACACTAAAATGGGAACCACAGGGGCCTTTGTAGATTTAATTAGTGACTTTAGGTAACATTCCCCTTTAGACCTGGAGGCTAACACTTCTACTACCCTCTACCCTCACTAGTGTTTTCAGCCTCAGAACACAAAGTGCATATCTGGTATGTAAACCAAAGACTGGCTGCCACATTATACACTGAAGGCACCAAAGGGAACTTAGACAGAAAATAAAACCTTCAAACTAAACTTTTAGATTTAAAAATAAATCTCATAAGCTAGATCTCCAGCAGCCAAAAGAAATGATTTAAACATTCTTTTAACAAGACCTTGGTGCTTTTGTTAAGCAAAGGGGCAAATTGAAAATTAATTGCTCTATCTTAAAGAACTAACAATCTCTGAATGTCACAAAGAGGTTACTTTGGAGGCTGTAGCACACAATTTCCAATTACTCAGTTAAGGCATAAAAATTAATCACTTGGGATAGTAGTTTGCAAAAGTAACTTTTTAGCATGCCATGGAACTATCCTGTGATTTGTAGACAGGCACCACCACAATTTTCATACCTCTCAGGAATGTTTCAATTGCCTGAACACCAGAATCATCAAACACCATGCCCCTCTGCACCTCTAACATGCCACACACATGCGGCAGTCTCATGCTCTAACCTTCACCCCTCTTTTGTGATAATATGCGAACAAATACGCTACTAATAGACTCTCTTCAATGGAACTAGCAAATCAAGCATACTTCAGGCAAGTTGTTTTCAGAAATGCCTGAATTCTCTTATGACACATGAACTGTGTACTGATGGTTCAAGTGAATTTTTATTTTTCTATTCCTAGGTACTTCCCCACAGGAGGAAGAAACTGAAGTCCCTAGTACAATATAGGGCAAGGAAGTTCTTTATATCTTGAATATGCTTGGGGATGACTCCATCAAAGTAAGAAGAGATGCCTCAACACCAAGCCTTTATCCGACCTTGCCCATTCTACTTTGAAGACAAAGCAAAGGAAGGTGTGACCTGCTATGGAAAGTCTACCAAAATGTCATCATGTTAGTGGGTGAGCATAAAACTAGGTAATAGACTACATATCTAATGTAATAAGCCCTAGGCTGAATTGAGAGAGAAAGAGAGAAAGGGGGCAGGAGGGAGAGAGATCCTGTCATTCCTTGCTAGAATTGGGTTGCTTATACAAAACATGTTCGTAGTTACATATTTGTACAGGATTTGAGTCTTACGGGGTTGGTATGCACTATTCCCAGTGATCTCAACTCAAATATCAGTTTTCACTCAATGCCATCTAAAGACATCTTTGGTGCCATTGTGAGCTCACACAACTTTCTTCTACTGTCCCTCCAGATTGACAAAGATGACATCGAATTATCAGATCATGTGATTAACAGCAATATACCACATTTATTTTTACATCAATGACTCACAGAGGTTCTGCTCTACTGCTCCCACTTAAATCCCCCAAAGTCAAGTCAAATTCTGAGACTGCTGGCATATGTTATTTAGATCTGAGAGATATATGCCTTCAGAGAAAAATCCCAACTCTACCAACAGAAGTTACCTGTCACTTGGCACATTCCATGAATTTATTATCTCTATAGTCTAACAGATCATTAATGGATAGAACTCTGTAGATGAATTTCAAGACAAATTCTCTGGTTTTGTTTTGTTTTTCAAGGCAGGGTCTCACTCTGGCTCAAGCTGACCTGGAATTCACTATGTAGTGTCAGGGTGTCCTCGAACTCTCAGCAATCTTCCTACCTCTGCCTCCTGAGTGCTGGGATTAAAGGCGCCACCACGTCTGGCTCCTCTGGGTTTTTAATGACTACCTGAGTATTGAAGATATAGTGTGCTAGTTTGTAAGATTTTTATCCCATTGATATAATTGGCTTTCTGGACTTAAGTCATTTCTTAAGGAAAAAAAAAGAATCATGAAAAGACCTTTGCTGAGATAAAATTTGTCAATTGTAAACAACTTTATGATAGTATAAATTACTCTCTCTCTCTCTCTATCTGTGTGTGTGTGTGTGTGTGTACATGGGTGCTCATGTATGTGCCCTTGTGGTGCCCCATATGCATGTCCACAGTGGGATTCCTTTGTGCGGAGTGATTAGAGTGGAACTGTGAGTTTTCTGTTCCATTACTCTTCTGACTGTTCTTGTTTGAACATGAGCCTCCTTCTGGTCTAATTCTGGAGATTAAAGGGTTCAGAAGACTCTGGGGCCACTGCTCCTCTGTGGGACTAGGGTTCTGTTCTCTGCATTGTACAACAGAAGTACACTGAGGCCTTGAGGCTTCTGTCCAACACTCTTTTCTCCTTGGAGGCTTCATATGCTGGATAGAAACTGAATACATTGATAAGTGTATTAAATGAAATTTCTGCCATTCAATATGCATAGAAGCTGCTGCAAAGCCGGTGAGAACAATAATGGACTTAGTTCCATAGTCCACAAACAATAATGTACGTATTTTCCTTGGATGGACTGCCAAAACAAGAAAATATTCCCAGTGTAGTTTCCATCCTTTGTTACCCATACATTAATAAACTCGAAGGAAAATTCTACTGCCTCTGAGTGTGAAAGACTGTCAGTAATATCTACTTTAGGATTTAAAAAGTGTGTTTTTTTTCATAAGCTTTGGAAATTTGTTGTGGGCAAGCCTATTTTAATTTCATTTGTTGATTCATACCTTATTGAGAATAGATTTGGAATACAGTTGAGCATTCTAGAGTAACGAATCTATAGTCAACTAATTCAAAGGGCTGAGCTGTCCAGGGTACCATAGGTTTGTTAGACATTTGTCATAACATTTGTGAATAAACCATCATCTTCCCTTCTTCTAAGACCAGCAAGAAAGCTCAATATTTATGGTAGATATTTTTAATAATGAGCTTGAAGATTGACACATTCATTCATTCATTCATTCATTCATTCATTCATTCATATTATCCAGTTGACAGTTATTCCCTGAGAGTATACTCCATATTGTTGTTGAAAGCTTTGGAATCTCCGTGAAGGAGAACTTGGGTCTATATAAGAAACTTCAACATACAGCTCCTTGGTAAGGAGCTTCATTGAGAGTCTCTATACTCAGGCTGGCTGAAAATGTCCAGCTGTGATCTGGGAGGAAATAAAGGTGAAACTAACACTAGCCCACTCCCACCCATCTCTGTCTTGCCACCTCTGTGAGAAACTCTGTGAGGTAATCAGAGGTGGGGCCAGCAGAAGTGTCCCATATGGTGATTTCAAATCCTGAGATAGTTGACATCTAGAAAAAGTAGGATTTCACAGGCTTAATGCTAAACTGGACACAAAATTGCTAATTATTATATAATCCCCAGCCAACCTCAAGAACACTTGGTGACACACACTTTGCCCTATGATGAGAATTGAAATGCAATTTGACTCTTCCGTCAGCTTTGCAGGACCATCAAGAACCATGCCCAAATGTGCTTTCTTCTTGTTGTTGTCCCAGTAGGGGGTTGTTTTCTTGTCCCATGCTGAGATTGTATATACCTTTAAGAACTATCACAGGCATACATTTACAAATGAAAATCTTCTACTACAATACACCATTGATTCTGACTTTTAAGTAAACTTAGCTAAAAATAAATATTTCATTTTGGAAATGAACAACTCACAGGAAATAATTAGGGAGTCATTTTGACATTAAAAAGTAGTATGTTATTTGAAGAATTCATATAAATTTAAACCCAAGTGTAAGAGGAACAAATAGAAGCCCTTATCAATTGAATGTTAGTTTGTTAGAATTCTTAGATGCATGGAATACATATAGTTTATAAGCAATTTTTATTAAGTGAATGGCAGAATCTAAAAATATAAAAAACAACCTTGGGCTTGAGAGATAGCTTAGTGGTTAAGGCACTTGCCTATGAAGCATAAGGACATAGGTTCAATTCCCCAGGACCTGTATAAGCCAAATAAACAAGGTTGTTAGGTCAGGGTGGGCTCCCATGGAGTCACCAAAGACAGCAGAATGGCCAGAGAGTCATAAGTAAGTGGATTATCCACATTTCTCAAGAAACCACCTAGCCATTATCCCTTCCTTGCCTAACAATACCTCCAGGTCATGGTTTCTGGCATCCTTATCTTGTAAGTCACCTAGTCACTATTCTGGTCCCACATCCCAGCTATTTTAAATGGTTAATGTAATGATCTCCCGTAAAGGAACTATTTTTTATTCAACTTAATTATATTATATACATATATAATATATATATATAATTATATTATATATAGTATAAATATATTTGTAATATATAATATATAAAAATATTTATAAATATATATATATATATATAATATATATATAGTTTTGTGTTTTTACACAATAGTATTGCATACACAATGGACTGGTGATTTTGAAATGACCACATGTCTCATTGAACTGAAAACATCTCTGCATGAAGGAGAAGGCTATATATATGAAATACTTTGCAAACTATTTTCAAACTGATGCTAACTAAAATTAACAAAAGAATTTTGGGCTTTTATTGTGTTTGGTGTGACAAAGCAGTTTTCCTTTACATTAAGAAAATGTGTTTCTTTGAGCTAAACATCTTTACTTTTCTATCCACTTAGATCTTGTTGAAGGGATTATACACAAACTCATGGCTGTTTGCTTCTAAAGATTGTTGTCATATTATAATTCTAATGGTGCTTTTCCTCCCTGATGGATTAGTCCAGATGTGTTCCAAACCTGCCACAAATCACAAAAAGGCTAAAGATCGTGTGATTTCTGTGTTGGACCCTCTGTCAAGTCATGTTGCCTGTCACGAAAAGGTTAGGCTATGGAAGAAAGGAGTGAGGTTGGTGAACGATGCAGACGGCCACCATGAAGGGAAGAAATGCTGTGCACCTTCTTTGGCAGGGATAAGCCATGCCGACCTTGTGCTGTCATTTCCTGGCTTTCAAAAGCACAAGGAGTTAGGTCTGAGTGTTGAACAGATCTTAAGGCACTTTGAAACAAATCTCTCTCTCCTGCCAGGTCTGGAAAGAGGAGCCATCCCTTTGCTGATGCCCACACATTCTCTTTACTGGATGCCATCAGCTCTAAGCCTTCTCAAGTTAGCAACTATAGTTATGTTGAGTTCTTTTATAAAAAGATGACAGTAGGGGAAGTGGCAAAAGGGAAAAGGGAAATTTAATATATTTCTGTTTATATGATAATGTGCTCTAATAGAGAGGAATTTTTTAACACAAACCAAAATGATGCCATCTTTTTTAAAATTTCATGTATTGGTTAAGAATTATTGTAAAAGAACAAATCAGAAACACCAAGCACATGCAACAAAGACACAGTTTTGTGTTTTTACACAATAGTATTGCATACACAATGGACTGGTGATTTTGAAATGACCACGTGTCTCACTGAACTGGAAACATCTCTGCATGAGGGAGAAGGCTAGTGATGATGCCCATCTCAGAAGAGATGCAGAGGATTTCAGCCAAAAGTGCAAACCAATATTTCAAAAACATATGTTTTTAAATTTACACCAACAGGTATCATAGACTACATTAACTAGCAAGCTTCCTTCTAATTATGTTTCTCTCTTTCCCTGCTTCTTGAGGTAAGAACTTAAGTATGTACCTTTAATAATGTTAACCTATTTATATTTTTCCTCTTTGTGAAATTTTCGACTTCTATGCCAAATAGCAATGTATAGATAACACTTACTTTGATTTACTTAGGCTGAGACCTTTCTCTTGAAGTCACAATCCTGTCCTTTATTTTTAAAATTTCACAGCACCTTCTCCAGTTCCAGTAGTGCTAAAGCCTCTAACATTTACTACTTGCACTAATGGTTTTTTGAGTGCACACATCCAGAGGGAAGCTGTGCTGCCTCTGTGACTTGCACAACTTGCAATCCTGGATACGAGGTGGTTCTGAAGAAATATTTCAGCAGAGAATTAATAACAGCCCCTTAACATGAATAGCTCCCATATCTAAGCAAAAGAAAATCACTCTTAAATGTGCAGCTCAATGCATTTCAGTCCTCCAGTGTTGCACCAACGCTCACATAATGATTCAACCAGGATCAGTAGCCAGCACCTGCTGCTTCTCTTTGCTATGAGAAACCCTGGTTTAGGGCTATAGAGATGATTTAGTGGCTAAGGTGCTTGCCTGCAAAGCCAAAGAACTCAGGTTTGATTCTCCAGGTCCCACATAAGCCAGATGTAAAAGCTGATTCATGCACCTGGAGTTTGTTTGCAGCAGCTAAAGGCTTTGGTGCACCCATTCTCTCTATCTATTTCTCTCTCAAATAAATATAATAAAGGAAGAAAGAAAGAAAGAAAGAAAGAAAGAAAGAAAGAAAGAAAGAAAGAAAGAAAGAAAGAAAGAAAAAGAAAGGAACACAATGGTGTAGATTAAGCCCCACAAAATGTTGAGTTTAATAACTATATACTATTGACTTTGTCGATGTGAGGGTCTGTAATCAAATTCTGAGTCCATGAGCAAGCTAGATAAGGTTCTGTAAGAAACAAAGATTGTGTGTTTTATTGGCAAATCGAAAAATTTCAAGTTGTGAGGATTTACTGAAGCAAAACGTATATGATACCCACTTCTAGAACTCACATTTCCTTAGCATTTCTCTATTTGTTTCTGAATCTTTAGCCAGAGATGATTTCCAATGGGTCATAGGTCTCGATTCATGCAGTCTCCATCTGGATACAGTGTAAGACCCAATGGTTCTGCTTGCCCAGGGATTCTGTTTATCACCTCCTAAGATGCTGGGTGGGGTAAGAGTACTGTGATCAATCACAGAGCTTTCTACAAAACCAGCAAGTACATGGGGTACCCCCAAGTCAGCTACTATGTGCAGTCTTTCCCTCTATTCTGGGATTAATTGCATTTTCTATCCATTGTTTCATGTCTAGATGCAATGGTAGGCAGTTGGCTTGTACAAACTCATGGAAAAGTGTTTAACCACGTCACCCATTGCTATAGGTACCCTGTTTTATTTTTTTTAATTTCCTCCCTCACTCCCTCATTTCTTCCACTTTGCCTTTTTGTTTCTTCTTGCCTTCAATATTTCTTTTTCATTCACTCCAGCACTTGTTCAAGAAGCTCTTTCACGTGGACTTTGGAGTGAGATGTCTCAGGCTTTTTCTTAGTCTGTATAAATACTTACACTCTCCAAGCCTTCACAGGTTGCTATTACAACCTTAGATGAGGGAGGCACCTACCTGCAGGGATTGTAATCTCAAGTAAAAGAATACTAATGTCATTTCAAATAGCTGGAGACACAGAGCTCAGGAAATGCTAACTACAAAAACCATTATTTGCATTACTAAATAATTTAATTATTATTCTATAATTTTGTCACTTCTTTCTCTTCCCTGTATCATTATTTCCTCACTACTACTTACCATTACTACCCCATGAACTGCTAGAATTTCACTGCCAGAGACATGTCAGAAATGATTCTCCTACCTTTTTGTAGATATATTCTGTGGGTAAATATGTAATACACAAAGAAGCAAAGTTTGAGGTAATATATCTTTAGTTTTGACAATTATTGGAAGGTAACCCACCTGCAGGGGATGTGATATTTAATATTGCCAACATTACAGTCTCTAGAATTACCTAAGGGGCAGATCTCTTAGCAAAGCAGTGAGGAGTTTCTAGATTAGTTTAATTGAATTAGGATGATCCACCCTAACATGGGCAGTACCATTCTATGCAATTAGGTCCTGGACTGTATACCAAGGGGGGGGGGAGAGAGAGAGAGAGAGAGAGAGAGAGAGAGAGACAGAGAGACAGAGAGAGAGAGAGAGAGAGAGAGAGAGAGAGGTGAGCAATAGCATTCATCTCTCTGTCTTCCTAACAGTGCATACAACATGACAAACCATCTCCTGTCCCTGCCACCATGTTTTTCACACCATAAGGGTTCTTTTTCAAGGAACTGTAAATTAAAACTAAGGAGAGAGAGGGAAATACTATGGGTTATTGTTTATAATTATGGAAGTTGTCAATAATAAAAATAAATTCCTCCCTTAACTTGCTTCTTGTTAACATTTAATTACAGCAACATGGAAAATAACTATTCCCAAAGATGACTGAGAAAATATCAGGGAAATGACGCAGGGACTTGGTGCCTCCATCTGGAGAGCACTTAAGCCACAATCTTACACCTCCTCCAAAAGAAAGCCATGGGGAAAATGTAGAATGATTTAAATATGAGAGAAATTGCAAGAAAATATACAACTTGGAAGGAGTACAGTCATGGAGGGTTGCAGGACACTACATCTTAAGGTCTAAGTCAGGGAAGCTAGTTCTATTAGATTCAAGGACGGATTTGAAGTGTGTCTTTTTTAAAAAAAAATTTTTTTATTAGTTTTGTACTCAATGAATACAGTCAAGTTGATACCACTGTTAGCCTTCTTCCTGAATCACACCCCTCTGCAGGGACTCTCCTTGTTTTGGAATATGGGACCTGCTTTGCAAGGTTAGCCATCAGTTATGGGTAGGAGGCAATGTCTCTGTGTATCATGACCCACCATGTGGTTCTGACAGCCTCTTCTGCAAGTTCCCCTGAGCCATGTTGGGTTCATTTCAGGTCTGCTTCAGTGATGAGGTCTTGGGAGCCTCTGTGTCTCTGGATATCAGGTTTGGTAGGAGTTGATGGTTCTCTGTGTCTGTCTTTTTTATTTTAAGTGTAGTGAATGTCTGCAGTTGATATTTTGGATTTTTCTCATCTTGAGCCTCTTTAAATATATCCACATATACAATACATTCTACTTTAGTGAGTGCATTCAAGATAAGAGCTCTGCTGTAGGGAAAAGAAGATAAATATACAAACTATCAAATAAACATTGCTAAGATCTCCAAATTATGCATCAGTTAGGATTTTAATTTACCAAAACTGTTTTCTTAATTCTGTAGGCTTTGTTCGCAGATGGTACAATTTAAATCACGGAGTTAACATAAAGTGATAAAATACAGGAAGTTCTCAGTGATGTGATGTATCCACTGTACCAGAACTGAGCAAACTCACCAATTACATGTGACAACTCCTTAAAACATTAATCCCACAGATGTGAAATGACAATCCCAAAGTGGGGACTATAATGAAATACACATTCTATGTCTTCACTTAACTGATCTTTCTTAGGGAGGCACAGAGTTGAATTTAAAGAAGAGTTTGAAGCTAGACAGCAGATGCAAATCTTGCCCCTGTCACCAAAAGGTTGCAAATGAAAATCTTTAGGTCTACTTAAACAGTTCAAATTGGACTCGGTTTATTCTTATTGCCATTTTCTTTGTGGTCATATTAATAGGTGATAGGATAAGTTCAAATCTCCTTCAAAATGATATGTTTATGTTTTCTATGGACATATTTTTTTTAAAATCAACTGAAAAAAAAAATAACTCCTGTGTGTGTACAACCTATCCGTTGTGCTGGTTTGAATTCTAAATGCCTCTCACATAGTCTCAAGTGTTTAAGTTTCTTACTTAGTGCCCAGCTGGTATAACCTTTGGGAGGCAAAGCCCTGCTGGAGGCAGTGTGAGGTTATTAGTCCAGCCCATGGTGTATAAGAACTACCATGCTCTTGCTGTTCTCTCTCTCTTCTCTCCTCCTTTACACCTTCCCCTCCCTCTTGCTAATATATAATGGTATGAGATGGTTGCTGTTCTTTCTCCATCATGATGACACTTACCCTAGAAACTGTAAACCGTAAACCCTTTTCCCACCAATAATTCCACCTGTTAGGGGCATGCATGTGTTGTGTGTGTGTGTGCACATACATTTATATACATGGCTCCTTATTTGCTCCAGGGTTTAACTTACACTGACTAGTAGCAGTGGTTTTGCATTATGGGCAGGTAGACATCTGAGTGGAGAGGCTTCGTCAGAGGAGTGAAAGTCTAGTTAGAACCCACTTGTAAATGGATGTGAGGAATGAATTGTGTCAAGAGGATGCAGGCTGATTTTTATTAATAGCATAGATGACATAGATCATGAAAACAATCTCCCAATTTGTAAGCTTCAATCTAATGTCTTGTTAGACAAGAGTTATTATTATTGAGCTCAAACTACTAAAGTGTGTTCTACCAAAGGGCCACTTCCCACACTGAAGAATACTGCTGTGAACACCGGCATGCTAACTGCATGGTAATGTGCTCTCAGCAAGCTGATAAGTTATTGATTATCTCAGCTGGAATACTTCATATAAGAAGGAGCCATTGTAGTTAACTGGAATGTAACTGTTCTTTTCCTGCAACCTGAAACAGACGCCCACATTCATCTGTCACTGAACTCAGGGCCATGGTAACAGACAGAAAGCTTGTCCACAGGTGGATGGATCCTATCAGAGAGGAGCAGTACTGAGTCCCATAGCATTCTGGCCCAGAAATTTTGAACTGCTACTGTACTATTAATCTACTGTACTATTAATCTTTCAGTGACTGAAAGGGCAGATGGAAGAGCAGTTCACAGCTAGTTGCCATTGTTGTCTTGCTGATGCGAATAGTAAAATTATACTAAGTTTTCTGTTTTATCAAGATCGAACTGAAAGGGAAAAAGGATAAAGAGTATATGCGATTATGAAAGGTTATGTTAAAAAAAATAAGCATTCACATGGGAACACTCAGCCATATGATTTTAAAGCGTTTCTATAGAGAAAATTATTTTCATTGTGAATAATATTTAAACACATGAAAAAATAATTTTACAGGACACTTACCATAGAACGTTGTGATCTGTGTGGCTTGTTGTAATTTGTTGGAAATTGGGACCCTTACAATGCATGTTTCAGCTACCCTTTCCTCACATTACTGATTTCTATAATGAGAAGAGAAATGCATGCTGAAAATCATAAGGAGGCAATAAAATAGCTTTTAAATAAAGAAATATATTATTGCAAAGCTATGTAGGCATTGTAAGTGGGAAAGATTTCATGACACATTGCTATGTCTATTCATTTGTGCAAATGTTTGAAATTGTTCCAGAGGGCTTAGTTTCATTTTTTGGAGAATGGTTAAGTTTAGTGTGACAGTTTGCTAAAAGAGGATAGTAAGAATAAAATATGATCTTTAGTGAATAAATCACCTTTTAATAGAGTTTTTCCAGCCATATTTAAACTATGTATTCCTTCCTGCAAATAGAGAATCAAATTTCAGTTTCATCCACTTAGGAAAGCTCCGAGGCTACCCTGTGCCCTAGTACTACTCATGTATAAAACCTAAGGGCCTCACTCCATTGTTTAGGCCAGAATTCTGCTCCGCTTTTATCTGCATAACTGTAAGAGTGGCACAAGAATTCTGCTGGAGTGAAGTAAGCAAGTCTGAGATAATGAGAAACTCAGAGTGAGATGGTATGTGAGGACTCTGGCTTGACATCAAGGAATGTCTTAGTTTGAAACTAGCATTATGGCCTGAAGGGAATTCTCTTTCTCTTCAAAACTCTGACATATTGTAATAGATCAAAACGAGGAAGAGGAGGAAAAGAATATTTGAATTATTATGAAAGCATCTTCGAATCAACAGTTTTACCAAAAGGCAGAAATTTTAAGTACAAGAGATTCTAATTTGAAAAAAAGCAGGTTGTGAAAATATTGATGTTGATTGCAATTTATATAGAGTATTTGATGTTAGTTTTTAAGATTTTGATATCTTATTAATTATGATGGTTCATGTATTAATTTTAATTTGGGAATTCATAAGTCTATTTCTATAAATAATGATTGCATTTCCTATTGCCTAGTTAATAAGGCATATTTTGGTATGTTTCATAGTAGAGGATAGATTTTACAGCTCTTGCTTTCAAAGGAAAAGGTTACGTTTCCAGCTTATGTCCTGTGTCTTTTGGATTTTCTAGCTACAGTTATTAGATTGTTTTTTCTATATTTCCAATCCTATATCCTCTGTGCATTATCCTTAGCTATAGGTGCTTTTAAATGATAGGTGGGAACTGGAAACTATTTGAGACTTTCAGTGTGCTCTGGTGCTTGCTCCCCTGCCAGTAGGTCAGTGTGGGCTTTGATAGGTGGACCTTCTTTAGCTGTTTAAAAAATCACTTCCTATATGTTCCAAAAGACAAGCGTTTGGTACCTGTATTTGTTACCCATGTTTACACTGTTTGTCTTTCAATGGATTTGCATTCTTAGCTTTTAGCTATTAAGTATGTCGAAAATGTTTATAACCTGGATATGTGTTTCCATGTATATTTCCATGTAGCCATATATATGCTCTTCTTCAACTGGAAAATTTGGTATGTTTATATTGCACGTGACTATTCACATAGACTCCATCTCACTTTATGTATTTGTCTTAATATTTTTTTTCTTAGTTATTATTTTAGTCATCCTAAGATTTGTTCCTCATGTATTAGTTTTTGAACTTCAGCTCTCATACACTCTTTCTTTATCCTTTTCATTTTCCTAGTCTGGGCTCAAATTCATAATAATTCTCATATCTGAGCTTCCCCCAGTGAGCATTGGGATTACAGGTGTGAGGTACCATGTCTACCTAACAAACTCCCTTACCACAAGTCCACATCTTACTGGACCACCTTTTAGCTGCATACTAGTATATTATGTTGACCCCAAGGAGGAGGAAGCAGATGTTGGCATCCTCACCATATGCAGGGATGATATGATCATTCATGAAGCTGGCTCTATCTATAGCTTGGACACTATTCACCTGAATGGAAGGTTACAGGATCAGAGCCAAATTACCTTAAGCTACATCTAGCCCCTTAGTTGTCGTTTATTGCCAACCTCTGTGTCTGACCTAAAATCCTGGTGACTATTAGTTGATTAGGTGTGATGCTTTTTGGAATGTAAGAATAGACACCTAGCTTTTACAAACCCGAGAGCTAAGAATGTCATCAGTTAACATCTGAAGCCTATGATGGAGATTTCTCTACTAATGCTTCAGCCAATGTATTTGAAAAGTGTCTTTATGACTATCTTTTGTGACTATAAAAAACTTCATGAAACTGTCAACACATTGGAACATAGACTTTTGGGTAACCAAAACCTTGTTCCAGGACCATGGTCACTCATATTTGGCTCCAGAATAAAGTGCGTCTTATTTCTCTTTGAAATGAGAACTGTGTCTTTTGCATCAGCATCCTCAAATATCATTGTTGTTCCCACTGTCTTTTAACATAAGTCTTACCAAAGCCAAGTGACTTGCACTGAAAAGCTGAGCAAGAGGAGCAAAATATCACAGCCAAAGATTTTTTTCTTAATAAATGATTTAAAATATCTCCCACTATTTCTCCCCACCCACTTCCATGAGTTCCCCTGAGCCTTGGAGGGTGGGTTTTGGTTTCATGAATAGGATGGAGCATAAATCCCTTACTTACTCTTGGTGACTTGCCATTTGTGCCTCTCTGTAATCATTTCTACATTTACATAAAGAAAGTTGTCTTGGAGGCTGTGAGCAAAACCAATTTATGGGAAATGAGGCTGTGGAATGCTCTCTTCTGGACACAGTCTGCTATGCGCATGGATGACAGCAGTTGTGATTTTCTGCACATGATTGAGCTTGTTAATATCATCAAAGACAAGGGTCCATGAGAACCCACAGCTCATGGAGTAATCAGTGGGAACTGATGACTACTAGGAGAGGTGAGTGATGGCCCTTAGGGATGTAGGTACAGGACGATTGTACATTGTCCAGTTTAAAAAAAAAATGTCCCATCCATGATTAGGTAAGTGATCCTAATTTAAATCATGGGAAAAAAAAAAAAAGATACGGTATGGGGATCTAGTGGGAAGAACAAGGGACTTAGTGGGAGAAGAATGAGGAAGAGGGGGAATAAAAGAAGAGCATGATATCAAATGCACTATATGCTTGTATGAAAGTGTCAAAACTAAAATAAAATCTTTCAACAGATTGAAAGACATGTAAAGTGAATGTGTTAAATGCTAAACTTTATTTCTTCTTTAGATATCATTTAAAAAATCTATATTAATTCACTTACAAAATTGCATGGGTTTAATTTACGTATGTGTGCATTAGTTTCCCATGCAAATACAAAAAGATCCCAGGTCAAATTCTACTACTGCATATGCACTGAAAATCTGCTCCTTGAAAATTCTTAGCATTTGGGTGTGAACTTAAAGTGCTCAAAAAAACTAAAGTCTCTCTCTCTCTCTCTCTGTGTGTATATATATATATCATAACTCTAGAAAGGCATATTATACACTATGAATGTTTTTATAGAAGGTACTTTGGATCCTATGTATCCTCTCTGCTGGGGTGAGTTGAGGACATAAAATGTAAAGTCAGTGCATAGATATGTCTCCTCTTCAGGCTTTGTAGAAGAGAACAGCTCACTCAAGTACCCTGATGACATTCCTTTGAGTTTTCTTTGGAATAAATGTTTTAACAGGCATGCTCTTTTGTAGGAACTTAACATCTGTGAGATAAATGATACTGCTCCCCTTTCTTATGTCTAATTGTGTATAATTTAATTTTAAATGCAGACTTCTAATAGACATTTTTCAGAAAGTCATTTCTAAGAGCTAACTAGCTCAAATCAAGGTTTCTTATCAATTTACTGGCATTTTGATGATTTTATGATGTTGTATTTTCCTAAGCTATCCAATGCATGATATGTTCTTTTATTTATTTTGTTACTTATGTGTGTGTAATGCGGTGTTTGCATGGTGTGTGGTATATGTAAATGCATGTTCTCATGTGGCATCCCATGACCTCTATATGAACTGGTGGTGATCATCTGAGGTGGTCAGAACAGACCCTATGTTGTCCCACCTCTTCTTGTTGGAGTTGACATCATCTCCCTCCTGGAAGTAGCTAACCATTTTATCTGACTTCCAGTGATTCTGGGATCTCTACTTCCTCATGGGAACAGAGTTACAGATACAAACTGTCACATCCATCTGTATGTGTGGTCCTGAGGCATGCACTCCAGCAGTCTGTCAGGCCTTCTCCGACTCTCATAAGAAGTGCTTTAAACTGCTGAGCCTTCCATCCCACGTCCTTGTTCACACATGGAAAATAATACCAGCATTTCTGTAGAGAGCCACAGACACTAGCAGTCACTGACACAGGCAAGGCCACGTCTACCTCCAGCTGAACCAGCAGAGACTGAAGTGGGGCACAGCCCTCCTAAATCTCTCTCTTGGATTGGTTGTGCACAAAACCATGTGTGCAGAAACCAGTCCTCAGCTGCCTCGTTCCTACATCACCTGCACATGCCTCCCATTCTAGTGATCATCTATATTTGATAAAAGAAAGTAGTTGCCAAAGCTTTTCTCTTTGTGTGTAAATTTAAAAAAAAAAAGGTTAGTTGATGGTACAGTGTCACCAGATGAACCTATAGACCACCCAAGCCCAGGTTTCCTCTACCACTTGTGCCTGGCTGCCTGCCTGCCTTCCTGCCTTCCTTCCTTCCTTCCTTTCTCTCTCTTCCTTTCTTTCTCTCTCTTCCTTCCTTCCTTCCTCCCTCCCTCCCTTTCTTCCTTCCTTCCTCCCTCCCTCCCTTTCTTCCTTCCGTCCTTCCTTCCTTCCTTTCTCTCTCTTCCTTTCTTTCTTCCTTCCTTCCTTCCTTTTCTCTTCCTCCCTCCCTCCCATTCTCTCTTTTTCTTTCTCCTTTGTTTCCTTTCTTCTTTCTTTCCAATGCTCAAGTCCACCAACAGACTGTAGCCTCACTCGTTGCTGCACACTTCACCAAGTTTCTTTCCTGAAAGGGTAAATGCATACTTTTTCATCCCTACCCAAGGCTTCTTCACAAGGTGCTTATTAGTATAGCTGTCAGCTAAGGGAGGAGGACTGAATGTGGCATACATACATGCCGAGGTTATGATGACACCCGTCCGTTTGTTTTCTCACTTTAAAAGTGGATTAGAAATGGGGCCTGAGAGATGGCTTAGTGGTTAAGCGCTTGCCTGTGAAACCTAAAGACCTGGTTCGAGGCTCAATTCCCCAGGACCCATGTTAGTCAGATGCACAAGAGGACGCACATGTCTGGAGTTTGTTTTCAGTGGCTGGCGGCCCTGGTGCACCAATTCTCTCTCTCTCTCTCTACTCTCCTCTTTCTTTCTCTGTCTGTCACTCTGAAATAAATAAAAATAAACCAAACAAGTACAGTGACCTGACTTTTAAAAATATTTCATGTATGTATTTATTTATTTATAGAAAGAAAGAGAGAATGGATGGGCATACCAAGGCCTCTAGTCACTACAAAGTCCACATGCATGTGCCTCCTTGTGCATCTGGTTTTATGTGGACACTGGGGAATCCCACCTGGGTCCCTTGGCTTTGCTGGTGATCTGTATTTTTCAGTTTGGAAGATATTTTTCCCTAGAGGAAAATTAGCTGACTTACTTCAAATTAACTTGTGAAACTCATATATTTAACTCTCTAACTATAGAACAAATTTGAATGATACTTACACTATAACCTCAAGAGTTCTCTTTTATGCTTTTGCTAGTTCAATTATTTTCCTTCTACTATGCACATTTGAGATTGAAGACTTGGGAGCCATTCATAAACTAATTAATGAGTTCTTGCCAGACAGTGTTTCTTTTTCTTTACTTTTATTGGAGGGGGGGCAGATAAAGGGAGAGAAACAGAAAGAGAGACAGAGAGAAAATGGGTATACCAGGGCCTCTACCACTTCAAACAAACTCCAGATGCATAGGCCACCTTGTGCATCTGGCTATGTGTGAGTACTGGGGAACCAAACTTGGGTCCTTTGGCTTCGCCAGCAAGCACATTAATCTCTATCCCGTCTCTCCAGCCCAACCAGATAGCATTCTTTGTATGATTAAATACATTCTTTGTATGATTCATGCCTCTTATTACACTCAGGTCATTTCAGAAATTGCAAAGAAAAAATATACAGGTGATATAATTATTTTGACAGATTCTGATGAGATACATGTTTATCTCTAAAAATAGCTAAATATCTTCTTTCTTTTGGGAACACTACTGACCATCCGATCTACCTTGGAAACTAGATATATGGGCAAAGGTAAAATTTCACTGTACATCTATAACTTGGCACCATCACTGGCTCAGTGCTGAGTTCTCTAGCTAATCATCAGTGTTATTAAGATTTGTTTTCTCATACTATTTTCAATAGAGGGCCTGCTCCAGGCATTAATTACCCCCATCCCTTCTCACAGGTCTTCCACTCTGCCTGTTGATCGCTGCCCCTGAATGGATGGTGTGGCGTGGCAGGAGCGCCTCCCTCTCGTCTTCACTTACCTGTTTGATTCCGCATTCGGATGAAGGCGGGGCTTCTTTTCGTCACATACTTAATACTCCTTCTCTACCTACATATTTCATAACACTGGGAACAATTAATAGCAGAATACTGGGGTGTTAAGGAAACAGGTTAAGACTTGGTGTGGTGATTTGATTCGGGTGTCCCCTATAAACTTAGGTATTCTGGATGATAGGTCCCCAGCTGATGGCAATTTGTCAATTAACACCTGCATGAAGCAGTGTATTGTTGAGGGTAGGCGTATGCATACTATAGACAGTTTCCCCTTGCCAGTGTTTGGCACACTCTCCTGTTCCTGTTGTCCATATGATGTTGACCAGGAAGTGATGTCCACCCTCTGCTCATACTATCATTTTCCTTGCCATTGTGGAGCTTCCTCTCATGCCTATAGCCAAAATAAACCTTTTCTTTTTCCACACACTGCTCTTGATCAGGTATTCTCTGCCAGCAATATGTACCTGACTGCAACACTTGGTTTATTAGAAAAGTTTATTATTCTAATCACCTTTTCTATTCAAATTTTAGTTTTGGGCTTTACTCAGTGTCTTACTAAGAAAACATAAGAAATTATATTTAAAAAATGAGGAGCAAATATCTATTATCAAGTTGTCTGAAGTCCTCTGTGCCCATACCGTACACCCTAACTACTGTGTTGCACAGGTACCCACATGTCTATTCATGCTGAAGTCTTCTACCTGAGCTTTGGATTTCATTTGCTGTCACCAAGTCGGAAACATCATCTTCTCTGCCCACAGGATCATCTCTGTCCACTCACTGACATGCTCATTTTCCAAAGGAAAGAAATGGCACGTGAGTAAGCAGGTTACTGGACAGCCCCCTTCTGGTCTGTGTGTGTCCCTTTACAATGGAATCCAAGAGTTGATTCCACTCACAGAGTTGGCCTTGCTCCTTTTCCATCGCGAGACCATAGGCTCATCCACTAGGCCACAAAATCCACTTTGAACTAGACAGCAAAGTAGTCACCATGCTCAGTCCTCTCACTGGACAATTCTCATATGCCCACACAAACAGGAATATTTTCCTACGTCCCAGAAACAGTTTATCCTTCTTTAGTTGGTATTCCTTATTGATTTTTATTGCTTCATTTACCTTTTATCCATCTGTAAATATAAATTTTGAGGCTTTGGGGCTTATTTTTCTATGCTTAATTTTTAGTTATTTCCATTGAATGTAGTGGTTTCAATAACTATTCATAATAAATAAGGATGATGATAATAATAAAGATATATCAATTACACAATAGGAATTGCCATGATTAATGTAGCTGTTCTGATTAATTCCCAATGAATAATTGATTTTACTTTTCAGATAAATTATGCAGAATTCTGGAAAAGTATAGTGTCTTGGTCAAATTTACAAAGTTATACAATATGCTTAGTTTGTAAGCTTGGAACTTTTGTTATTAGGATATGATAAGTGCTTAGTTTGAGTGACGGCCTCTCTGTTGGCTTCTAACCTTTCCCTTCTCCTTGTCCAGTGTCTGAACATACGTGGCAGCTTCAAATATGTCTAAAATGTAAGCTGATACAAAACGAGGTCGTGGTTTCCTCCCAGCCCTGCCATTCTGACACCCTAGCACTTATGATGAGCTCCTTGTTACTTTGAAATCATCTTTTGCTGTTTCTTTGGACAATAAATCCATTGTCATTTCATCCAATTGGTCCCAAACCTTCTCTGCATTGCTCTTTCTACACCTAGATTACCTTTCACAGGAGCTCCAACATCAAATCTCCTCTCTCATATTAGATCTACCTCACACTACCTCCTTGCAAACAACTTATGAGGAAAATAGTCACTCTGCACTTCTTTTCACTCAGTCTATCTCTGTCTAACTTTTTTTTAATTTTTCATCATAATGGTTATTGTTAT